>NW_027395553.1:55629-218706 GCF_047715705.1 Aspergillus ambiguus | reverse complement strand
TAATGGTCTTGATGTCACGTGACTACCGCACCACCTAATTTTATCTTTCATCCAGCGCGACCTCTTTCAACCTCTTTCAACCTCTTACCAATACCTGTACCAATACCTCCCCCCCCCCCTTATCATGGCTTCTATTAAATCTAACGTGAGTTCCGATATACCTAATAAGCGATATCCAATTGCTTTTATCGCTTAAAAGCTTATATTTTATTATAGAAATAGTACCAGTAATACTAGTTAGGAACTACGTAATAATTGCTTAGTAGATTTCGAATAGGAGGCAGTAGAAGGTAAAGAGAAAAATAATAGGTAAAAGAAATACAGTGGTATTTATAGGTCGCGCGACCTAATATCTGCTTACTAAAAGGGCTTGGCGTCAACGTGTGGGGGTAAGGGTCACTTGACCTTTCCAAAAGGTCAAGTGGCCTGTGTACACCTCGTTATTAGCGTCGCGCGACCAGAAACTGCTTAGTAATAGTATTGATATTGCGTGACAGACGCCGCGCCTCGTAATTATCTTTAACCCACGCGATCTCTTTCAACCTCTTACAATACCTTTTCTAACTACTTCGCTTCACCCCCCCAAAACTATTATGGCGACTCTTGAGAATAACGTAAGTGTCTATTATTGAACTGCTACCACTAGACCAAAAAGCGCGACGCCACACTAGTTGGCAAGTAATAGTGTTCGATATGCATATCGCTCTGTCTGACATCTATTAAGCGGCTTCAAAGTGCTATTCAGTATCAAAGTATCCATAATAATTAAGATATTTTTCGATGAATTCGACAACTGATTAAGAAGTGATTATAAAGTGCTTAAATCTCGATAGGAAGTTAAAAGTAGGGAAAGAGACAGAGAAACAATGTAAGTTGAATTTCAGAGAAATACAGGTATTATTTAAAGGTCCCGCGACCCGAAATTCGCTTATTAATGGCCTGGCATTACGTGCTAATGGGGTATGGGTCACTTGACCCTTAGAACGAGCTGCCGTGGACGGTATCCACTATGTCGGACTGCAATAATCGCCCTCATTATATAACGTATTTCCCGGGCGAGCGGGCCACCTGTGTATCCCATACTAATCCATCATTTTTTGAACTCCAATATCTGAACCACTATTAGCTGAATTATAATAATATACTAGTGATAACTTTATATATGCATTTAGAATATATATCTCTTTTGCAATATATAAATTGTAGTATCAGTTTAGAATAAATTACTTAAAATACAGTGTAATATATATTACCTAAAGATATATGTAAATACGTCTTATAAAATTCCAATATTAGGATCGAATCTACTTTAGCATACCACTTTTATAATATTATATAGATTAAGCTAATGGTGGCTCAGATATTGGAGTTCAAAAAATGGTGAATTAGTATGGGATACACAGGTCGCCCGCTCGCCCGGGAAATACGTTAATACGAGCAGCTCCTGCAGAATAGATTGTATTAGTATGACATATATAGACAAATTTTTGGACGGAAATTATCCAATGGGGTTGTGGTTTAGTGGTATAACGTTCGCTTAGCATGCATATTCGCATGCGAAAGGTCCGGGGTTCGATTCCCCGCAACTCCATGAGTTTTTTGCTCCCTATTGCCTATTATTATAATCTAGTTTTTTATTCTACTGTATGGATGCCAATCATCGTATCATACCACGAAACAGCCCTCTCTTTGACAGGATGTTGGTGCTATTGCTAGACTGACCACACTGTCAAACTGTCATGCTTCCCTACTTAAGGGAATGTTGACGCCTAGGTCAGACAAAGGCCGCGCCCCGAGCAGGTCAGGATTATGTGAGGCTACCTTGTATTTTGATCCCTCCTCGAGGGCAGACTCATTGGTACCGTAAAATTTCGCTCTCCTCCTTTAAACCCGTTAATTTACATATATCAGTGCCAACCAACAATATTTTTTGGGCGTGCAAAGGCTTCCATTGGACATACTGGGTCCTAAAAGATAAAAGGTGGACGCATAAAACCCACTTCACGCGTCTATCCAACCGAAAAGCAGATAGAAAAGACATCCACAAGGCATGTGCTGGGTTAAAGCCATCTTTGTTAACACTTCTTTAACCTCTTTCAGACACTATAGTATATCAAAATATGGCATGCTGAACCGCAGGGGGGAAAGGGTCAAAAAAAAAGACGAACCGGCATCCAACATTATTCAAGAGGTACTCGATATTCGTCACTCTCAGAAGCTTTATGCAGAAATTAACATAAGATATCATGTCTATCTCCGATACCTGCGAGTGGATTAGGCTTGCCGAGCATGGTTCTTGGTAGAGCAATAGTTAATAAAATAATCCAAATAGTATTCTATCTATCGACGAATTTTAGGGCGTTTCCCAGATCCATATATCAGTTAGCACAAGGAAGCGCCACTGGATGAAAATAATAGTCGACCTCATCTAGATCCGCGATTCCGGGGCAATTGACAATATACGAGGACTATACCAAGTCACCTGTCTGATCTCTATACCACGTTGTTTTCCGGTTATACTGGGGCTGATCCTCTAGGTTATGCGATCTTGACAAGGTTTGACGGAAGTCTGTATGGTCCTCTCAGTGTAATCTCTCCCTGTGGTTTAATGGCCATGTCAATATCCCCAGACTGGGCAATAGCAAGTTTCTTTAGGACTCAACCATAGGTGCTGCAGACAAAATTATGCGGTAAGATAATATATCGAGGCATACCATTTCTTGATAAAAAGCAGGTCGCCGTCGTCAAATACCAAGCCATGACTTCTCCCAGCTTGGAGGTCTTCTAACCGTAGTATAATCGGGTAAGACCAATCTCCCGTATTTAATCTTTCTTGAGTGGGCGCTAGATATATATATCTATGAGCTCTTACATTGGATGCAGGCATGTTGCCCATGATAATCGAAACTCCTGCCACAGGACTAGGTATAAAATGGCAACTCAGTAACAATTAACATGGTAGACATGTTCATACCTAACTTTCGTGGAACGAGACACTTGTATGCACTAGACCATAACAGTATCAGCTGAGGAACCCTCGCATCACTATGGTCTCGTGCAAATTGAGACAGCATTTATTATTATAGATTGGGAAGAAAAAAAGAAAAAAACTGATGGAGTTGCGGGGAATCGAACCCCGGACCTTTCGCATGCGAATATGCATGCTAAGCGAACGTTATACCACTAAACCACAACCCCATTGGATAACTTCGGTGTTAGAAAAAATGTTACATAAAGCAGTGCTGTACGTTCTCCATGACTCGGAGATACTGACTACTACTAGATATTCATCTTGGGCCCCCAAAACTTCAAAGCCTACATAATCTTGGTCTAAATGCATCCTTTTGTACACATTTTGGTTCATTGTATCTAATGCCACTGGGCTAGCTTATCCGGTGGCGAACGTCCTGAGTCCGTCCTCGTCCCCGTTCCAAATATCGGAGTCTCCGCCGTATGAGTAGCTATCTGAGTTCTGCCAGAATTGACTGATATGCCTATCCTTCGGGTATTTTACCAACTGAATTGGAATAGCGGGCAAGCACTAGTGGGCAGGCGCTGAAGGAGGTACTATCACCGGTGCAAGTACTCCACCAGTCAGCCGTGGTGTAGATCATGGGGTATCGGCCAACAGCACTCTTCTAGGTTTCGACAAAGTCAGAGACCCATGATACCATACTGGATGCGCTGAGCCCGTAGAATGTGTCACCGTAGAGGTTGTACTCAATGTCCAGCATCCCTGGAAGGGTGATACCATCGTTAGTCCAGCCACCACCATGGTCGAGAAAATAACTCGCCTGATCGGCTCCTGAGCTTGCATTAGGATCTATATGGAACGATATATGTGAGTGACTTACTTTTATCATAACGAAGCGAGCCCCATAACTGTAAGCCCCCGCGCAGTCAGTGCTCGATTAGTAGTGCGAGATAACAAAACATTGAATGGCAGCGCTGGCGACACTCGCGGATGTTAGGACAAAGATGATTGCCTTCATGGTGAAGCCAAGCTATAGATGTATGTGATGCTGATACCAAATTGCTCATGAGGTTTTGATCTGCAGAAATCCGCTGCATTCATACCCGGTCACTCATATGTGACGCAACATACTCCGGAGTAAATAGAAATGAGAAGGCTATGTCCCTGACAAGAACCCTCACCCTCCCCTGTATAATGTTCCAGAAACCTCTGGGCCTAAGGTTTCATGGTGCTCGTATGGACAATCTTGATTAGCTTTTGGACTCGCTTACGGAAATCCTGGTCGAGCTATTCGATCGCTCCATTCGGCTCTGGGACCACGTTGCGTATGGTCCCCGGCACTACGTAGGTAAGTGAACAATACCATTTTGCAAGGTATGTTTTCTGCGTAAACAGCAAGCGATTAAATCTATTTGAGAACTCAGGGCGATTTCAGGGGCTCCGGCGGATCGATTGGCTGTGGTGACTCAGGCTAGTAAGAATGGGGGTTCTTGAACCATCCACAGGGTCTGGATATATTGACTCGGTTGTCATATTACACACGAATAGGCCGCTTGAGAGTAGATTGTCGCATCATCTTCACTAGTGGTGTCACCTTTATACTAATTAATGAAAGGACCAGATGATGCTTTGAATAGTTGCATCTCCAGGACTTATTTGACAGTAAAAATGATAAATCCACCAAGACGTAGACAGAGCTAATTTGAAACACTACAGCTATACGTAAAAAAAAAAAAAAACCTGGCTATATCCCGTTATCATGAGGGCCACAACGACGTGGGAGAGGTGGAACAGCATGCTGCCTGATGGGACAATTAACTCGGGACAGATGACCAGTTTCAATCATTAAGAATTGTGCTCAGTCGTTAATTGACTTCATGAAAACGTCGGTGGCATCAGCATTATCGAGCCCGGATGGAGGGGTTTTAAAGTCCAGCCTGACCAGGAAGGACAATTAAGAGGGCGTTCATTCAATGGGAAAGAAGTCTATGTGGATTTATTGACTGTTACTGGAGCGTGCAGGATGCATTGAGGTTTACCATGAAGCCCAACATCCCTCCTAACACTTTGATTGCGAATTCAAGGCTGATCCTTGGCCTCCATCCCCTTGGATACATTGTTTAAACCCCCGGCACGCAGGGTAACAGATTAATTAGAAAGAAAGAAAGAAAAGAAAAGAAAAATATAGGAAAGAAAAGAGAAATAAAACTGACTGGACGTAACAAAATCAGTGAAGACAGTATAGCCCCTTTCGCCATTGACACGCAGCTGTCAGCAGTGCGGAGTAGAGAAATTAAAAAATATTCCCAGATTAATAGAGATAACAAAGATTCTTATTTATTAAACAACCCCCCATGTGCTAGTCGTGAAGGCTCGCTGCAGTAGTAGCGAAGAAAGAGCCGGATATATTGGTTTTGGTCTCCCATCAAATCAAAGAAATCTGAATATTGAATGATTATTCGAGAACCATCATGATGGGATTGAATTATTCTTCCATATCTCGGAGTCAAGTATGATATCACAAGTAGCTGCATACAGTGAGCGGAAATGAAGACGCGGGTCTGAACATGACCTACTGGTAGAGTGACGTGGTCTCGGTAATAGGGAAGGTTCATTCGCGCCTTCATAGTTCTCATAATTGCCTTAACTTCCCCAGGTAAGAGATCCATACTGACAACATCTGTGTTCGTCATCATTTCAATTATAGCATGGGGTCTATGGTGTGTGGGGTCTTCTATGCAAACGGCAACATGCCAGTCATCGGGGAAACAGGGGTCTAAGATGTCCAGGGCTGGGTCTTCTTTCCATTTGCCTTTTGCTGTCGCTCTGTAATAATCGTGAGACTTTTGTCAACAAGGTGGAATATACGACTTACCCCCTGCAAGTAAAGTGGCCCATGGAAAACGAGGAGGACAAAATGCTTGCAAGGCTGTCCCCATAATGTGTAGCTAATATTGGCGGACAGCAAACATCCAGCTCCTCGGTCATTTCTGCATTTGTTATTTTTCTTTCAGAAACTTCCCCTGAGTAGTCTTCCGTCGTCCGTCTGGATCGTTTCTTGGTCAAAGGAGGCTCGTTGCTGAAGTTTGTGGATTGAGGGACGAAGAAACATGGACTGAACGAGATATAGTGATTGGACACAAGAGGACATATTACCGCACGAATACCGACTCTTTGAAGTTCAACTCTTTAGGGGTCTCTTGGAGAAAGATTCTACAAGTCCGTGAATCCGGGTGATGCTGTCTTGTACATTGCGTCGCTTTTGATCTTTAGTCCACATCTGTGAGATTGATGTAGGGAAAAGGACAACATATAGCGAGGTTTTGTGGAGTTGTAAAAACGAAAGAGGCTTTAGACCTCCATTGTTGGGAATGGTGCTCACAACTCTATGTCATACCTAACTCAGGCAGATGTCACCATTACACAAATAGTAAGTCCAAATAACCACATCACCGTCACTTCGAATTTAGAAAATTTTTAGACCGATCTACTATGGAATTCCAGATATAGGTGGTTTGTTAGTTTTAAGATAAACAAGAGATATTGATTGATATACAAATTCTGTGCACATCAATGGCGATAGTATGGCTTAGTTGTAAATATCTATAGTAATACTCCCAGGGCAAAAGGGAGTCATGTTCAGATTTATCACACGAGTTGCTCGCCTACGGCGTAGACTCGACATGCATCTAGGTCAGAACTAGTCAAGTCTACCCCATTTGGTCCAAGACTAGAGCGCACTAACCATGGTTTCCTGGAATAAACCATTCATATCCACATTTTCAGATCCTTGTAGGAGGCGCTAACCAATAATGTGGTCACTTGGCAGCATCTCGCTTTCGCTTTTGTATCAGAATAACTTCACGGTGTTTTCGAAACTTCCACTATCATGCGGTAGGATAGATTGATAAGAGTTGTCCTATTCCTCAGAATACCGATATATGAACTACTTTTTTTTTGCATCAGATTCACACATTCTCGGCTGAATAGCAATATCGCTAAAATAAGCCACCACGAACGCCGAGCCACCGGATCTCAGGCTAGTTTTAAAAATGTGGCGTACTTGCGCAGATGACCTCAAAGACCCTAGAGTATAAGAGCCTCTATAGAGAATTTGAAAATTAGATCACCCCCTTGTTTATCTTTTTTTTTATCGCCATATCTTGGGGAAATCAGTCTGTCGCTAAGAATAGATTTCCTTACGTTCGCTCATTACTATATTTACATCACCTCTCTTTTGAATATGAATAATTTTGCTTCTCTGCTACAACATCTTATTCTTTCTAAAATGCATTTTCAACTTCTTCCTTCTATACTTTTACCCACTCTATCGCACGCCTTCAGCCTATCCACAATATCAGCGCATTGGAACTATACGACCAATAGTCTTGCCACCACCACGTCGTCGAGATGCCAAGAAGCGTACAGTGCTAAAATTGACTGCAATGAGTACCTTGTTCAGTTGGTTAACGCCGGCGAAGAACGTCACTTTCTTGATAGTATGGAGCCACAGAATTTCACACGGACTTGTACCTCAACTTGTCAGTCTTCGTTATCGGATTACATTGAAAATGTACGAAGTTCCTGCACAGAGCCTGGAGATGCCGCTGTGAAATCTCTGGGCTTCCTCGGTCAAAAGGGGACGGAAAATGTGCCAGTCCAGACCGTTGGTTTGCTTTTCCAATACACTCTGATGCGGTCATGCTCAAAGGATGAGTACGGATTCCATGTTCTATTAGGCTCATGTTTTCAGTGGAAGATGATTAAAGAGCATGCTGATAAATTTGCAGGGTTGGAAATTTCTGTTATATCCAAGAATCTTCGTACCTTCCAACAGATTTTGACTGTGACTGGGTCTGCGCACTCGCTTACTACTGGAATAGACACGAGTATCCCTATAGTTCCTGGAGAGTCGGGGATCCTTCAGTTCTTGAAATTAATAGCGAGACGCATCATCGGGTCAAAGTGGGAAATGACATGCTGTTCATGGATTCTGTTGAAGACATGTCAATTGATGAGGGATGGAAGAATATCCAAAAGTGCGGATATGGGAACTCGACATCTGCGCCCTTTGACATTGGAATTAAGAAGGATGCAAACAAAACTGAGGACTCCACTTCAACCACAGCTGGATCTATGAAAGCTACTTCTATGCCGCTTCCAACAGATATAGATTCCCTCGGGAACAGGAAGACCATGGCAATGCAGCTATCTGCTTTGGTAGGATTTACGGTGTTTGTATTGCTTTGAATAATGACTCTTATAATCGAACCCTTGGTACATTCTGAGCACGAAATTTGCCACATCTTTTGTTGTGGAACTCATTATCGTGATTCGCCATACAAAAGCGATCAAAACAGCCAGGAACGCATTGATGTAATTGGCTTGCCATTTCGATAATGCAATTATATGTACAACCAACAAGTAAAGTATCAAAGATGATACTTCTTTGCCTCCCTTAATCGATATTATTGCCTGAGTATGCACTGCTTCTATTACATTAATACAGGACATTACGATGGTATTCCCCATAGATATGCATATAAGTTAAACATCGCAAAACAGCTTCTTCACAAGGAAGCGAAGATATCTATATAGAATTTCACCTAAAGCTATGTATATCACCGCAAGTACCCTCTACCGCGGCAGCACGAGCCAAAGCATTGGTCACCTGTAGCAATGTTGACTTGTTAGCTTCAACTTGTACATAGCTGCTTAATTGCTGGGAGGTTACCATTATACGGCACAGGTGCAAAGTATTCGCTTTCTCTGGGAAGAAGTTTACTTGTGCTGCTAACTCTGCATGATTGTAAGAATAGCTCTCGGCCTCGGTGTACGTATATGTAGGAATTGATAGGCCTGACCTGAACGCTGTTGTAGCATCCGAGTGAATTTCAGCCACCACTGCGCTTGAGCCGTCCGAGGGACAAAAAATAGCCCTAAATTTGGCCTTCAGATTCATATTGCTTGTTATGAATGGCATTAAAGTCTTGAGTAAGAACACAACCCTGGTTCAAGTCGAGTACTAGCTAAACTTATATAGATACGACATCCACCGTGTCATCCCATCAATGTTCCTCTCTCCGATATGAGGCTTCAATTGGTATGATTTATCAGCCACCGACATTCGGCGAAAACACCTTTTGATTAGCTGTTGCAGTAAGAAGTTCGCCGAACCGATCCACTTGCCGAGTAGTGATCCAACTTTTCGCTCGATTGCATGGATAAGGCCAAAAGATGATAAGATCGCCGAATTATACCTTTTTTTGAATGATATCGCTGCAACTATTCATCAAAGATCATTCTCAATCTCCTCGCATGACCCACTATCCACTTTAAACATGTTCTCCTAGGGCGCTATTGTGGAGATGATAATAATAGTTAACGGAACCTGAGACTCTATACGAGTACCATGCTATCCAACTATAATACGCGGATATTTAGAATTTTGTCCGCAGGGACCACCCGGCACAGACTCCTCTGGCGACCACAAAGGCAGCGAAAGCTCCTAGATATAATAGCCCCCCAAAGAGAATAAGCCCGTAATAACCCCCATTATCCCGCTGTTGTATCGCACCCGCAATCGGAATTCCAGTAAGTGTCCCAATGCTCACGATCGTAAAAGTTGTTCCATTCCGCTTCCCATAGTCCTCTGTTTCACAGACCTGGGAGATGCAAACAGGAGTCAAACTGATAGCTGCACCGCTCCAAAAGCCAAACAATGCTGCATAGCAGATGATGGCGGGTATATTCCCGCCTGCTGTACGCCAGAGCGCGAGCGTTAATATCGAGCATATCAATGACGTGAGGACCATCACATTGAAGCGCCCCAGTCTATCTGCAATAAGGCCTGGCAAGAATCGACCTGGGACTGCACCAAGGTTCAGAAACACTATGAGGGCATAAGATAGAGTGTCATTGATGCCAACGGAAATTGCATATGAAGAGATGTATGTAATGGGGATGAACACGGCAAACTCAACCAGGAAAACGGCAATAGTAGTGATCGCGTAGTTGGTATCCTGTAATGCCTTCAGATCGATAGATGCGCCTGCAGACTTATTGCGGGGGAGTCTTGTTTTCAAAAGAAGGCAGGCAAAGGCGCACATGATGGC
Organism: Aspergillus ambiguus; assembly: GCF_047715705.1. Taxonomy (NCBI): domain Eukaryota; kingdom Fungi; phylum Ascomycota; class Eurotiomycetes; order Eurotiales; family Aspergillaceae; genus Aspergillus; species Aspergillus ambiguus. The sequence goes on along the minus strand of NW_027395553.1, from coordinate 208,617 downwards.
CGAAAAGAGCGCGATGATTCGAATTGTCCACGGGAATCCGATCTTCGGAGCAGCGAACATTATAATCAACGGAAATATTACACCCCCCAGACCACCGGCTGTACAGGCAACCCCCGTTGCGTAGGCCCGACGGGCATGAAACCAGTGACCGACGCACGAAACGGCTGGGGTGAAGAGTGTACACGCAGAAAGGCCACCGAGGACGCTGAAAGAGAGGAAGATCTGATAGTATTCTTGGATATATCAGCAACTACGGCGGTACTTATACAGGAGACCAGGAACTGCACACCTTCACTGAAGCTAAGGCATATCAACGCAGCAACAATCCCAACCGACCCTGGTAAAATGACGTAGGCTGGTCCGTACGTATCAAAGATAGGTCCTGTTGTATATCAGCTAGTGTCAAAAGGGAAGTTACGGCTCTTTCTTACCAGCTTGCGCCCCGGCAAAATATAAGAAAAATCCATACGCCCCGTATATCCAGCCGACACTGGATTCCGAATAACCCTGGAGTTGGTGAGTGCTAGTCCAGGCGTGAAGAATTCCAAGGCTATTGAGCAATCCCATGGATGGAATCATAGCACACCATGCTCCAAAGACCACCATCCATGCCCTGAAGCCTCCTTCTGGATAGCTTCCACGGTCCGACATCTGAGATTGTCCAGAAGGATCGACAACAACCGCTTTCTGGTTGTCTTGCATGTTTATTTGCACCATGTTCAGAAAATTCTCAAGCACTGTGCAGATTACTGCCAATTGCAAATCTCTTCTTTTAAGTATCCATACCGCCCTTCGGCACAGTAGAAAGATGTGGAGCTAATAATCAGAATTGGCGCCATCAACTTCGCCGGATGATGTGGAGCCTCATACAAGGACTCGGTCATCTCTAACGCCGATTGGCAGGCTTTATTCTATACTCCATGTGTGACTATATCCACCAGCCAGTCTGTCCAGCTTAAACCCCATCAAATGCGGCGTAAAACTATTTTATAAGCCCCATCGCGACATTGACGGGATCCTGAGTCCATCCGAACGGTGCGTTGCAAAACTGTGATTGATTACGTGATGTTCCTTTTTTGACGTTTCTCGGCTGCTCCATTCGGTCAACATTTCCGAATCGCACGATGTAGCATTCATATAACAAACCAACCCCCCCACCCCACACCCACATTTGCTAAATTCTGGCTTCATGAGGACAAGCTGAGAGATATGGAGCATTCGTCGTCGAGCGCTACTCGCCAAATGCATGTTGGGTCCGCGAGCACCCGGCCATATCGGTCCAAGCGACGCCCGCCTTGCGATCAATGTCGCCAGAAAAAGCTGCGATGCCAAGGCGACGGCCAGCAGAGTTGTCAACGTTGTCTGTCAGCCGGTTCTCTATGTTCTTTTTCTGGTTTTCACCATCGACCACGAGACTCTCTGCCAGTGTCTCCATCGACACCTGAGCGCGACTGGCAGACTCCACCCATTCTGATAGAACCAGCATCCCAATCTACGGTCAACTCGGCGTCGTATATGAGATGTCAGTCTGAGCCAACTGTAAACCTCGACCCATGGATTGAGTCTCTTCAGGCATCACGAGAATATATTGAATCTTCACGAAGACCAACGCCCCAGACAATACAAACTCTCGATTCATTGCACCAGTTTTCGTACCAGGTTATTGGAGCATCGGGTGAATCGGATCCGTGGCTTTTTAGACACTGCAGGTTTGATGACCGAGGCTTCCTGAGTTTTCATCATATTCATTTCCGGAATGCCGGCGGTGTTCCCCTCGACGAGAAAATCCCGGTCCATTTCCTGGTAACAGATGACCAGTTATACAACTCCACCAAGCAGGACACAAAGCTCTCTCAGGAAAGAAATATTCGGGCAGAGTTGGACACTCTGGTTCCATTGGATCTCGGTCAGAGATTAGTAGCACTGTACGTTCTGGGTTGACGCTTTGAATCTTTGTCCGATGGAGTAAAGGATTCAACTGATGAGATGGAACGTTAGATTCCTTCGGTTTATCTTTCCAGTTCTGCCCATAATATCCAGGTCACGGCTGGGCGTTACGCAAAATAAACCCATACCAGACAAAGTTGCCCTTCAAGAAATGCCAGTACATCTGCTGGCTGCTATATATGCATCTGTACAGCCATTCACCCAGTTCGACGAACATATCTCGGTATGGACCGCGTACTCGTCACCACCGACGGAGCAACTCTGGCGTCTAGTGCTGGAGGCAATCTTGACAGAGATACACACTCCTCATCTATGCACGCTACAGGCAGGGCTACTGTATCTCAACAGGTCTACAGGAAGCGCCACAAGTACAGTAGCCGATAGTGGACTTCTCTGGTCTTTGGTGGGGATGTTCGTGGGACTCGCTACGACTCTCGGACTTCAGCTGGAATGCCGGCCGATGGGCCTTCCGTCTTGGGAACGACGATTGCGAAGGCGTCTGTGGTGGGCAATATACGCAGAGGATAAATGGCGGAGCTTGCTCATGGGTCGGCCACCATATATTCGAAATGACGAGTGGGATGTGACAGACCTGGACAACGATGATTTTCACAAAGACGAACTCTTTCATACACCGGTTCAACCTGATTCAGAGTATGCTGTGCCTTTCCAATGGTTCGTGCGATTATCTCGGGTGGCAGATGAAATTCAGCATCAACTATAGTACGGAATCCTAGCCTTCCCCTTGATCAAAGGTGCTGCTACGGGTGCTAACAACGATTTAGCTCACTTCGGGCTGCACAGCGCCTGTCTTCCAATTTTAATTCAACGCTAGAAGTTGCTCGTCCCCTTCTCCAAAAGCTAAAGGAATGGTATTCATTGCTTCCGTCCAGCCTGAAACAACGGGCGAGGCCAACCGCGGCGATTGACGAGCCCTTCTCGCCATCGAGCTGCCTCAGATTTGGATATGTTCTATTAGAAATATACATCTTCCGTGCACTTCTGCGCCCGATGGTACTCTCCGCCGCCCCGCCGCCGCTGTTCGAGGAGTCGGAAGACTTTATGAGCTTTATGAACCAAGTCAACGAGTGTGCATTCGAAAATAACGGCGTGGATGATGGGGAACCAGTGCCCGCCATAGATATTTCAGACGAAAATGGAGCGGGAAATGCCGCCTTGAAAGCTGCAGAAAACTGCGCGACGAAGACCCTTGGGTTCGTTATGCGAATGACGAACGGTGATTTATCGGAATTCTGGTTTTCCTGTGTGGCCCGCCCAGCCGTCTCTGACATATACATCCGTGGGTTTGTTTAGCTGACAGCTAAATCTAGGGTCTCGGATCGGGTTTGCGACGGTCTCAAGTTTCATGATGCTCCTACTGGTGCAGTCGCCGACGAAAGACCATGCTATTCGGGCTAGACGGCTGGTCTACTTGTGGCGACAAACTCTGCGGACCCAAAGTAATGGCTGTACGCTTATGAACATGGCACTTGTACGCCTTGATGGTTTTCTTTCGACTGATATAGGTCGGAGCTTTTATCTTCCCAAACACGTCAAGGAGACACTTGACGATTTGTTCTGATTCCAGCCAATGGTGTCGACAATTCCTGAGTTACTGGTAAGCTACTAGGTTATTAAGTAAATGGTACACAGGCAGATACGTATCTCCATAATAGTTAATAAGGGGTTCAAAGCTAGGAGTGTAAGTATACGACATATTAGTCGCAAACCCCTCTCAGGAGTTATGAATACGACCTTAAGAGGAAACATTATAGTGCCTTTGCATAGACTATTCACATCCAACTCTCGACCATCATATCTCGGTCTTTCAGGGATTGGGGTTGGAGACGCTCGAATCCCCGTTAACCTCATCGAGAAAAACAAAAGCCACCCGATCAACAGATAATTCCTCACCAGTTCCACCTATGGAGGCGATAGACAAAGAAATAAACTTCCCCACCACCCAACATATTACACCAAAAGCCTCATTTTTGGCCATGTAACCCCCTGCCAACGGGGAACAACCTAAAAGACAGAGTGAGAAACATCGCTGTTGAAGGAGACGCACTGCGTTAGTATAAGTTTATAGATAACTATAGGTCCCTAAGAGGATTTACCTATCTATGCAGTAGATACTAATACAGGTAACAGTAAAATTATATACAATCTCCCCTGTTTGATTATGGGTAACATAGTAGGATATTACAATTAGCCCATTTTTACTTAGCCACTTAGCGAACTAAAGAATTCATAGAGAAGAAGGGGGGTGGGATCTCTTTGTTCGAGGCTAAGGTTTCGCTGGCCAGAGAAGATGGCGGCGTCCGATTCTGAAGCGACTAATAATTCAATAACGCGCGAAGCGATGGGCAGTATGGGGCCATGATAAGGAGGTCTAGCTAGGTACCTAAGTGTCCATATAGACCAGGATGGTCGTTCGAGAACGCTTCCGTACAGCAACGGCCCTTCACCCGTGGAGACTAGGGGATGGCGGCGTATTGAACCGACATGGGGGAGAAACCAGCGACGATGGAATCGTTCGAGATGTTTCAGGCTATTTTGGGGGAGGTCTAGATGGTTTCTCGGTACGGAGTACAGATACAATTAGTTAACTATGGCTATTTAGGTTTTTAATCGATCTGGCCTACTGCTGATATTTTTTTATTATTACCCAAATAGCCGTCGGTGATCGGGTAATTGCAAGCACAGACAGAATGCCCCATCCAAGCAAACCGGCGGTGAATGTATGTACAATCCATCCGTGCTTTGCATTTACCGCCCTTTTTTGCGTCTGTTCAGGCCGTTTGGACCCTTCTTCACTGTGGGAAGGACGACGCGTCCTCGGCAGGGCTGCAGCACCCGGCCGTCCGCGACGGATAAAATCGATGCTTGGTGCGACCCCTCCCCCGCCCCCAGCAGGGTCCTTCCTGGGTCCCGGTCGGGTTCTGGATGCTGGCGGGCGGCTATTCAGATTGTTGTTTTTGCGGTGAGAATGGGGGTTTCTGGGTAGGATTTGTTTGTCGAGGGAGGGTGGGATGGGCGTGATAGGAGGAGAGATGATCCTCGCTGTGCTGAGGGAGGTTGTCTCATAGCCAATAGACCAGATCATCCCACTTGGCGTGAAGGGAGAGTTGTCTCAAAATACGGGTGATTCAGTTACACCATGTCCTGTTGAAAGCCTGATGTGGTCTCTTTCTCAGAACCCGTGTGGGGGGAATCAGCCTCACATCATGGTCTGTAAGATATGATATGTTATCTCATCCCACCCTCGGGCTCGCGATTACGAGCATCGACAACCAATATAATAAGGCGACGGGTGGCCTTCGGAGAATCCCGTGTACCCTTCTAGTCAGCTTATCGTCGCCAGACAACGTGGTCGGAGCATTATGGATTCTGTAGAGATGACCGAAGGGGGAGATGGTCATCTGCCCTGGTCAACTCTGATGACGCTGTCCTTTTCCTTCATACTCGATCCATTTGATTTACTCATTGCAAGTCTGACCTCAGAATCCGACAGAAACCAGTTTTCTGCAGTGCCGATCGTCAATAGGAGTGGCTAGTATGGGGTCATGCAGAAGACAATAACAATGTTTACGAATCGGTGGCTGAGCAGGACCGTTGCCACAATGTCTGGCCTCTGTACAGGAAGGTCGGGGTACGCCGGAGTCTATCGGGGAATGAAAGCAGATGCGCACGGAGACGAGTCATCCTCCAGAGGAGCTATGGCTGGAGCTATGCTGGCTGGAAGTATAATCCGAAGAGGAAGTACGTGCATCAGCTGCCTTTGCCACCGAACATTCCCACGCACATTCCTTACTGATGTATAACTCTACCCCATACTCTTCGTCTGATGTATGTATCCACCCCCAGCTGGAGATCGGCCGGGGAAGTGAACTCGTAGCCGGGGTGGAGAAACATTCGCTCTTGCGCCCCTTGGGAACTCAATTTGGAACCGGGAATCCATCCAGGGCGGGTTTCTTCAGCGGAAGCCCATTCCGCTGCGAGGAGACACACCTTAAATCAGTTCCCCGGCCAGTGGTCACCACCTGCTGAAGCACGGAGCTTGCTTCAGCTCGACCTCCGGTGCTTTGGTCTCTCCCTTGGTATCCCGTGCGCTTCCAGATCGGGAGCTTGAGGGGATACTCCTGGAATGAAATCGGGGATCAAACGAGGGGAGGAATGATTCATCCACCACCATCACTAGTCCGTTCCGTTGCTGCAATTTTCATCTGATGATAGTAGGGAGGTTGTGTCGGTGATGGCATGGCAGCACCGTGGCCAATAATGGGGTAGCGGTGTATCACCGCTTCTCTTCACTGCACTGCAGTCATGTAGACAGGTACATCAGCGTCGACAAGCACTCTGTAATGCTGGACTCCATGTCGAGTGCATACATGTGCAGACCGCTAGACATCCGGAGATTAACGGGTGGGAATGGACCACTGAGTCGTCATCTATCGGAGATCCTGGATCCTTTCCCCTGGGAATGACCTCGGTTCTTCCGCCAGGAGGGTATGATGCCTCATGATGCCTAAAAAGGGGCATCCTTTCTCCTGGGACCAGCGGCCCCCCTTTCCGGTCTCCCGCGGGCCTTCCCGTGTCAGTCCCTCGCCGCACCTGGTCAACCAACTTGATCAGTCTCAAATGCGTGAGGACCCAATTTTGATAGATTGTCCCAACGATCAATAATCTGAATCCAGGGAGAAGCGGTGGGGCAATCCGACGCGACGGTCCGATCGGCGGCGGCGGCGGAGACAGAATCAGCTTCCCCGGGTGGATGCCCGAGGAGGGACTATTGATGGATTAGTCCGAGGTCTAGACTGACCGTTGATTGTCAAACATGGGCCGAGGTTCTTGTACACAGCAGAAGAATACTGCATACGGGGTTGAGGCGGACAAAACGTTGAGGATATCACATCAGAACCTGTCTAGCGGGTTCTGATGCATTATTTGCCATTCTGTGTCAAGTACGTCAATCTATCTACACTGTCGCGGACTAGGAGGGTTCAGTTTCTCCTATTGACATGAAACCCATTTCCAACCCCTGAGCAGCTGGACCGAGGCGATGTACCAAGGCCATGGAACAAGGAGAAAATCATCGCGATTCCGAAGACTCGGGACAAAGGGCGGTTCGATTGGGGACGATCCTCATTAAGGAGGTTCCCTCGGGGAGATCGCTCCGGCAATGTCCTTATCCCATGCGTTCTAGGAGGGAGACGGAGGGAAACGGGGAGTTACTCCGTCTGAACGGGGAAATTCTCGCCGTTCAGGCGGAGACCCGGCGATGGGGGCCGTTAGGGAACACTAGAGGAGACTATTCTCATAACGGAGACGGCGTTTGTCCGAGTCACCGTCTTTCTTTCGAACAGTTCTGGTCGCACTGGGCGTTTCAACGGAGCGTTTTGTTGTGTGACTGAAGGGGAACGGATGAATCTTGAGGGTGTGGGGGGATAGATAGATAGTCAATAGAGGCGGATAAAAAATAATAAAGGAAAGAAAAGAAAAGAATCATAATCATCAGCACTAAAAGAATAAAATAAAATACCATAAAGAATAAAGGATCACCTGCGGATAACGCGCAGACGGGAGCGAACGGATGAAATCTGATAGTTTGACTCGGGTTTTTCTTTTTCTTTTTCTTCTCTTTTTTTTATTTACTTCTTGCTTTTCCCTGCTTTATCAGGCATTTGAATCCCGATTTATTTGGCCGCCAAAGCCCTGACTTCTAAAGATGGTCTGGATGCCTGAAGAGACCCGATGAAAAATTCGGGCCACGTTGGACGAGTTGACCGCCAGAGACGCAGTAGAGATAAGTCTGTAGGAGTCTCGACAACGTATACAGCGGTGAAGCCGCAGAAGTACCGGGAAAGACGACGAGCTTCTGACATTTCTCCACGTCTCCGATCTTCCCCGGGCCGCGGATAATATTAAATAAATAATTATTGAATAATTTAAAGATTAAATATTTTATTTATTCAAATATTCATTTTTTTTTTATGTATTTATTTTTTTTAATCCATTATATCTATCCAAATCCCCCGTCAGGCAAAGTCCCAACTGGACTGATCGATTTCCCACCTTTCGCTCCATCGTACAGAACGCCTCTTCCGCCTGATCGACTGTCATTCCCCGGTGGGTTTGCTGTCGGTCTTTTTGTCACCCACGGTCGGTGGACTTTGGAGATTGATTTCCTCCCATGCAAGGGTCGTCTCGATCGATCTGGCCCATGGTGTTCATCCGCCTACATATACAGGGCTTTCCTGCCACTGTTGACTATAACTGTCTATAACTTTCTGACCATTCTATACTTTCCTCTGACCATTTCTACATCTCCCTACCAACCAACATACTCTATACCTACTCCATAAACCCCATACCTACTTCATCTCTGCACATCATGCAGTACTCCAAGCCCTCTGGGCCTTTTCCCTTCCTCCCCTGGAGTCACAATGGCGCCAGTATTCGCTCCTCTCCCAGCGAGGCTTCTCCCACCACCCATCACGTCGCCTTTCAGTTCAGCTTTGGCACCTCCTACGACGTGGATCCTCTCGCCTCCATGCCAGCTCCTCCACCCCCATCGCCTACCGACTCGTTGCTGGATATCACCCCACGAAAGGACTCCTTCTCCTCCGCCTTTGGCGTGAGCAACTCCAACTCTTGTGCTTTCCCCTCCTGGCCCAATCGCCCGTCCCTGATCAACTCCGAGGCCGATGTATCCACCACCAGCGCCTACATCTCCGACGAGGAGCTCTACTGGGACCTATCCCCGTCCACCGAGCCAGGCGTGGACGAGGAATCCGCCGTGCGCGACCCTCTCGACATGACCACTGAGCAACAGATCCAGATGATGCGCGCCGCGGCCGAGGAGGAAGCCCAGCGGGCGCGTCTCCTGGCCCAGGTGCAGGCCCATGCGCGAGCCCAACAGGCCCTCCGCGTCGCTCAGCTGGCGGCCATCGAGCGGGAGAACGCCAAACGTCGCAAGCGCAAGGCCATTGTCGAGCGAAAACGCCGTACTACGTCGTCGTCCAAGTCTTCTAGTCGCGCCTGAACAGAAAGGTCATCCAGCCTGCCACGGAAATGAGGATGTTCGACTATGGTCACTCCTCCACCATTCAAATGGCCGTCAGCATTGCAGCTGCATCGCCACGGTTACCCAGACCCCAATGGTTTCCTTTCTTTTTTTTTGACCTTCGGGACATGGGGCGGCAAATGACAGCAGTCACCCTCCTCAGGCAGCCGGAATGGTGCCAAAAGCATCTGACCGGGTCAAGGGTCAGCAATGGCAATGGTCCGGGCACGTGCAGGGATCAAGCGCGGCAACCGGCGAGTCTGACTAATTCTGCTCGCTGTCGGCGCATCGCGAATATTCCTCACCCTCAAAACTACAACTATTCCGACTACAACCCCCGCCTCACTCTTCACCGCCAGATCTCATCCTCACCCAACGATGACTCACCCCCGTTCCCATTGTGCCTGGTTGCGCATGGCTCATCGATTTTGATTTCTTTTTTCATTTCCATTACCTACTGGTTTGATTTTCCGAGTGTTGGCATAGCGAGAGTTTCTTTTTCCTTTTCGGGTTATTCGTGCCATTCAGCGTTGTCATGTATATTCAGATACCCTGTCGTGTACTTTTTTTTTTCTTTGCTTGTTCATACCCGAGCTGTCGCTCCCGCGTTGATTCTTGCATAGCTAGCGAATACCCCGACCAAGTTAGTTAATTATTGAAATAATCTATCACCATCATATCTACCGACGCAGTACTCCGTATACTCCATACACTACAACATCCTCCCCACCTCCCCCAGTAGCTTATCCTCCCCCGACTTCTTCCGCACCGTCTCCCCCACCCCCATCGCCTTGCACATGTCCTCCACCAGTCCCCCCACCGGTGCCTCATACACCAGCAGTCCCAACGCAAACCCCAACCCGTGCAGCGCCTCCGCGCTTTCCGTCTCCTGCCCCATCGCTTCCACCACCGACGCCGTCAGTTCCACCTGCTCTTCCTCCGTCAGCACGTCCGCCCGGCCCGCAAACCGCGCGTTGTGGTTGTTCGCCGCGAGGTTATACGCCAGCGATGCTGCCACCACCCGCAGGTGGCTGTGACTGTCCAGGAGGCTCGCCGTGACGAGCCGCAGCATCGTCTCGCGGAGCGCCGCCTGCGATTCCGCCCCGAGGTGGTCCGTGAACCGCGCCGTCGCGAACAGATTACACCCCAGCTGGAGCGCCACGATCCGCACGTTGTACGGCGCTGCCGTTGACAGCCCCGCCGAGAGGAGCGTCAGGAGCGTTGTGTGCGCGGGCTCCGCCGCGAAAAAGTACTCGCCTACCCGCACGTCCAGGAAGAGGAGCCGCGCGAGGTCGACCAGCGCGAAGAGCGCGTCGCGCGGGAGCGCCTGCGCCGTCGTCTGGAGGTAGCCCGCGAAGGAGGGGAGGTCGCCCGGGAGGGGCGTGTCCGCTGCGGGATCGGCGGACGCGAACCGGCGCTGGATGAAGGAGATGATCGAGGCGAGCGCCGGGTCCGTGTCGTGCGGCCGCAGCTTTTGCACGAGCTTGTCGAGCGGCGGCACTTTCTTGTAGCTGACGTAGGAGGAGATGTGTCGCTGGAGGCTCGGGAGGTGCAGCTGCCGGTGTGGGTGTGTGGGATGCGCCATCTCGACGAGGAGCCGCACGTTGCCGCGGAGTCGCGCCGGGTCGGCGCCGCTCCATTCGTCGGCTTTCTCGCCCCGGACGAACGTCATGAAGGTCGGCGTCGCGCGTACCTGGTACTTCATGCTCACATCCATGGCTGTGCTGATGTCGACTTTGATCAGCACGGCTTTGTCGCCTGCCTCGGCCGCGAGCTCGTCGTATGTCGGGTACACCATCTTGCAAGGCGGACAGGTTGCCGAGGTGAAGAAGATCACCGCGCAGGACTGCCTCGCGGACGCGAGACGCTCCTCTAGTTGGCTCAGATTGGTAACTATGTGTACCGTGCCTTGGGAAGGTGCCGCGGGGGTAGGAGGTGCAGCCGCTGGTGGTGGTTGGAGGTTGGTCCCTGGCGCTTGCGTGACACCGCGAAGGGCGGACTCGATTTGAGGCTTGAGCATCTGGCCAAACGGTGTGTTCAGGAACGTCTGGGGGAGGTTCCGAATGTGCTCGGGGATGCTTTTGCCCACGAGGAACATGGCCAGATCCTGCGTGAAGTTGTTGCAGTTGTGCAGGAAGAGATCGTAGGACTGTTGAGTTAGTCTAGAGTTGTACTACCGCGGGAGGAGAGTCTACCTCTGGCGAGTAAATTTCCGACAGCGACTGCAGATACTCCTCGATTACATCGATGGGAATCTCGGTCTGTCCCAGATGGACTCGTTCCATGGGTTGTCCATGGTGGGTGCTCCCAGGAACGGCGGTTTGGATGCCCTGTCCGAAGTAGTATTCCGTGCCGTTCAGCACCAGAGAGGTGTGATAGATGGCATCGATTTGTGTCCCTGTCAGGGGCATCGAGTACTGGTTTGTATTAGAGATATAGTCCCCATGGGGCGGTGGCCCTGGGGCATACCATTCGGGCGAGACCCTGCGAGATGTCAGTGGGCGTTGTCAGTGAAAGAATGGAATGGTGTACCTTAGACAGGTCATACACATACAGCTCTACATCCATGTTGACTGGATGAGGGCTGTGGTCGTGAAGAGAGTGGATATCAACTTGTCTGTTGGAGCTGGCCACTTAAACTGGTGTAGGCTGCTACCCTTACGTCAGCATACCGTCCGGGGCTATCGGACTTAGTCTTGACTAGAACCTTCTATACAAGAAGCTCCCTGGCTAATTTGATAGAATGATAACTGAAACTTTCGAGCTAGCTCACGAGGAAATCAGATGCAATAGTGTAGATTAAATTCGAGGATATCCACGTTGCGTCAGCACCTGCATCTCGTCCTTCCGGCGTTAGCCCTAAGATATAGATTAGTGCTGCATGAATACCAGCAGGTATTACATTCCTAATAGCTCTAGAGGGTATAGAAGGTTTTAGGTAGAGTCAGGTGTAGCATTACTATGGTGTAGAGCTATATGAGGATGGGAAATTTATCAATTTCAGTGCGTACAGATCACCAGAAGCAGTGCTCAATCCATCCCATCTTCAGGACTTCAGACACATTGAAGTGTCTCAGACGGTGTGTAGCTATATCTGGCAACAAGGATAATACCTCACCTACACCTTTCAGCCCGAGGGAAGATGTCCAGACTCTACATACCATGCGCCGAATGGTGTAGGGCCAGAGTACTCCAGCGGGCTCGATTATCCAGTATGCGCGAACGAACAACGGCCGACAATCCAGTGTGACATACGCGCCGCCGAAATTGCAAGACAGCGAACTCCAACGTAGCCATACAGCTGTCATAATATCCAATCCCAGGCAAAGCCAGATGGGGTTACCGGTAAAGTGAGTGCAAGAATTTTGTGGCCCATGTGACGGCCGCGGTAGAGGGCTTTGTTCTAACAGCTAACGGACAGGAAGTGTCATCTATAATGTAGAAATTGTCGTCATTTAGAATATCTCCTCAAGAGACTATTATCTCCATTTGAATGGACACCTTCGCTCCAGAAATCACAACGTCAGCTCAATGAACCTCGATCAAGGTACCAAGGACGAGATGAGAAAACTAAGCATCATTGTGAAGGTTGTCATCGTGGGAGAGCACCCACGGGTCCTTTACCCAAAACCGGCGGTGAAGATATTGATCGCAACATTCTTTTGCTATTCGGCTCTGGTTTCAGAGCTGAAGACGAAGATGGAGTAGTGAGACTGTCGAAGCGGAAGAACGATACAAACAGGCAAACAGGGCAAACAGCCACATGCCTCGGCCTCAGGCAGGAAGGAGGCGGAGATACCATGTATCGTCTCCGTCTATCATACTTCCTCCCACCTATGGACTCTCCTCCGTTGCACCGCCATTGCGCACATCACTAACCTCAGCCAAATGGTAAGTGTCGCACCCAGTATTCTCATTCCTCTACCAGACTAACTGTACAAAAGCCACCAAAGAAACGTGGGCCCCCCGCCGCTCCCAAGCGATCGCGCCAGTCCAAACTCGCGAAAGAGAACGACATCTCTGCTGAAGAAGAGAACGAAATAAAGGAGGTCTTCCACCTATTCTCCACCGCAAGTGAAGGGTTCGAGAACGAAAAGGAGGGCGTGATCCCCAGGGAAGATGTGCGCAAGGCGCTGGTGTACGCCGACACCTGTCTCACTCGTCAAGATCATGACGGGATGGCTAACCACAACAGAGCGCTCGGGCTAGGACCATCCGATTCGAAAGAATTATACTCCATTCTGTCTGCGATAGACCCTACGGGAACCGGCTTCGTCCCCTACGAACCCTTCCTCTCCGTCGCCGCTGCCAAACTGAGGTCGCGCGATGACGATGCCATGGCCGCCGAGGTCGATACAGCTTTCCAGCTCTTTACGCGTGGCGCAGACAGACCCATCACCCTCAGTGATCTGCGACGTATTGCCCATGAGCTAAAAGAAGACAATCTGGGCGACGACCTTTTGCGGGATATGATCCAGGAAGCTAATGGCGGTGCGGGAGTCGGTGCGGGGGTCACTCTGGAGCAGTTTCATGAAGTTATGACTAGAGCCGGTGTTTTCTGAGCTTGCACATATGTATTGTAATGACTGGATAATGGCGCTATGGGATCTCTGTATACTTGCATTCAACGGGTGTTGGGGGTTTTTATGTTGACTGTTGGCTATGAAATGCTACGTGCCGGTTATAATTTTCCCATGGACTGCCCGACATGGACATCAGGTGGCGCTGGAGGGGTGCCACTATGAGATCCTCTGATTGGATGGTGTAATTCTTTTGACAATGCTTTCAAGAAAAGGTAGTGATAAGCGTTAGATACAAGCGGAAACCGCACCGTGATGTATAAGGAAGCACTAGAAACAAAAACGCCTCGATGTTTTGGGTATCATAATGCCGGTAGGTACAGTTCGATAGGCTATCTTCCAGGAACCAATAGATAGAAGATGAGTAGGATCAGTCGATATCAGCAACCAGAGGTATACTGTTTGTAATTGGGAGGTCAACCTTTTCAGGAGTCGAGATACTGGTCGCCTGGGACGTGTTAGAAGTTGATGATGATGACGACGCATCTTCCGCAGTAATGCAGCTAGAAGCAGACATCGCGTAGGTGTGCTCTGTCGGGTCCGCCTCTCCAGTTTCTTCGGGGCTAGAAGAAAACGGTTCAACTGCTTCATAGAAGAGCATGAAGGCCCCACCCTGCGCCATAACATTGGACTCGCTGACCATCTGCACATCCTCGTCGCTAAGGCGAAACCAACGTTCGGACTTCTCCTTGTCCCCATCGGCTTCTATGACGGATTCCGGAACTTGGGCGGGAAACGTCTCGGACGAGTACTTCCGGTAGCATATGTAGTGACCATTTTCATGACGGCCGTAGTGTGTTACTACGGCTCGCAGTTCATAATGACGGGAGAACGTATCTGTATCTTCTCTGGATTGAGCAAGCATAGATTCGCTAGGGTTTGTGTCCCATGTTTCACCATCGGCAGACACAGTCCCCAAGCAAAATTCACTGAGGTCAATAGCCTGGGGAAACCTGACCGCCGCATAGTTCTTCCTCATCAGCCCCGTAAATTCGTCGAACATGCTTCGGTTGATGTGGACCACCAGGCACTTCGGAGGTCGCGCGATAACTGCCTGTCGGGACTTGGTCGAGGAAACGCGGTTTTTCGAAGGGATGTGACATTTCTTGGAGAGCGTCTTTTCGGAAAAGTCTTCGTCCCCAAGGGCCTCCTCCACGGCATACAATCGCTCTTCGGCGGACTTTTGGAGCGCATCGGCCATTTTCGGGGCATCCGACTCAGTCTGCAGCTTCTTGTCTTCTTCGATCTGTTGTAACATGTTCTGCAGCTGGGTTTTCGCACGCAATAAAGTGCACTTGGCGCATTCAACCCCCTCAATCGGCTCCAGATTCATGTAGTCATGCAGACAGTCACGAAGATCACATTGCATGCTCGCACCAAGTGGGACGGTCAGACAGTTGAACGGGATGAGCGAAAGGCCCTCTGTCCACCCGCATTCCATACAACCGACCCGCTGGGCAAGAAGACCCTCGAGCGGATTACGCAATGACTGACGTTCGGGCGTCTGCTTCACGGAAACAATCTCTGCAGCCAAATCCTCCGGGGCACTCGCTCCAATCACATGTTCCTGCGGGCCGGCCATCTTCAACCCCAGGTTGCGAGTCTGTCGGCGCGTCGCCTGCTGCACCTCGTAATCGATCTGGTCTACAACCTTTGAGAAATACTCCTGCGCATCCTGCTGTTGCCAGCTGCTCATCGACTTCAAGTCGGGCGGCGTCCACAGTCGCTGGCCGTAACTAGACCCGCTGTTCAACCGATCGATAATGTCTCGCAGGGCGTGGTGGGTCGAGAACAAAGCCTTGTCACCAAGACCGTCGATATTGCGGCCCAGAAATTCTGCAAGCGAGCGCAGAGACGCCAGGCCCTGGATTATGCTGTTCTGATAGCAAGAGTTATCCCAGTTTCCTAAACCTGGTGGAAGGTTGTCTCCACCCAGAAGGGCGGTTCCAAGGCCTGAAAGGGCACGAGCGCGTGGGATAAGAGAGAAGGAGGAATTATCGAGACCGAAGATTCGTTGCATAGCGTCGCTTTTGTCTTGAAATGTCATCGATCGGGTGCTCTCGCTAGGCGAGTCGGCGTTCGTCTTCGAATCTAGAGCGGCGACTACCCTCGATGGGGTTAAATATACCGCAACGTCCCAGAGATTGCGGGCGATCGACAGGGGAATGAATCGTAAGTGGTTCGCTACCAAGTAGACAGATATCAAAATCACAAGTAAGTAGGCTAGGCCGGAGTTGGTCTGCAGGTGATGCACCACGGTAACATAATGGTTGTTCTTCGCGTTGTTCCAGGGACTCTGAGTGAGGATACCGACCCCCTCTCTGCGAGCATTCATGGCTGACGGAGAACGAGACAGGACAGCCGCATAAGGACGATTGGATCTTCATGGGCCGGTGTACAAATGGAAGAGAGGGAGAGTATCTAGTTGCGGCAAGAAGAAATCCCCGGTTTACGAGCGGCGCGGATAATTAAGCGCCGCGCCAGTGGTCGCTGCCGCCACCCGGAGTGTTATCGATAGAACCGCTGGTTCTCCACAACAAAATATTTCTGACGAAGACACGATTCCACAGTACATACACATATCATGGCTAAGTCAAAAGGTGTGTTGCTGTTTACGCTGGAAATGGAAATCTTGTTCAAGGTCTAACATTATAAAATCTACCAGCTCCATCCAAGCATTCCCGGGCTGCCAGGCGGGCAGCTTCACCCAGTCTTGACCTCGACAAGTCTCTTGCTTCCGCCCCGCGAGTCGAAGAACCGCACCAGAGGGATTCGGTCCTCGCAGACCGTGCCAATGCCGGTGTACTGAAGAAAAGATCGAAGCCCAAGGCCAAGACGAGATCTCAAAAGCTCCGACAACAGAAAGGCATGGAACGAGCGGAAGCTGTTCTGGACCAGATGGAGATCAAAGTGTCCAAGAGCGTTAATCGGGGTAAATCTGTGAAGGCGCGCAGGGTATGGGGCAATGACTTTCTATATACAATGTGTGTCGACGCTGACATCGATAGTTCAGGCCGACTGGGAAGACTTAAATCGCAAATCGTCGAAGACGATGTTCCAAAATCTCCAGGACGAAGGCGATGACGAGGCGATGATTGACGATTCTGGAGTTGCCCAATCCTCCAACACGAAACCACAGCCGGCAGTTGTGGCTCAAAACCCAGTCCCGGACGAACATGCTGATATTGATGTGGACGACGATATCACCTGAATGTGATGCCAAGATCGCAAAGGAAATAACCGGGGCCGCATCGACTATTTCCTTGGCCTGAGCTGGTTGATCATTCGTTCAATCTCAGTAGCGGCTAGACCCGAGGCTCTCGCGCGGAGGAGCTCGAGGGTGTTCACATCCTTCGCCCGGAAGGCTTCTTCTCCAGCATTTACGATCATTCCGCATTTCACCCACATCTCGACCTTCTCCTCGACCGGCAAGCTGGTGCATTTCGGGACGAAGAACGATGCGAGCTTTGTGTTTCCAGCGCCCAGTATCTCGTTATAGAAAGGCTATCATGGCGTGAGCAGGTGCATGCATATCAGGGTTTAGTTGACTCACCTCCCATCCAATGGGCGACTTCTTGTTCTTCCCGATGTCTTCCAGTTCGCCCCAGTCACGCTTAGCCACCAAAGCTCTTAGTCGAAGCCACCAGTATGTCTTCTCTGGCATCTTGAATTCGCTCTGGATCTTCTGTGCCCTTTTCCCGTAGCCTGCTCTGATGAGTCTGTAAACAGTCTCGTTGAGGCTTAACCCAAGGAATTCGCGGCGATCGGATAGGTCCTTGTCCAAGCCCTCTTGGACCTTCAGTAGATGGGACGACTCCGAGAGTAACTTTTGCTGTAAAACTACTGTGGCATCTTTGGAGTCTGCCAGCAGGCGAGATGCCAGATGGAGCTTTTCGATTTTGCGGGGGATTTCAGTTTCGTTGAGCGCCTCTGCAACCAGCACATTCGAGCCATCAATTGGCCGATCGTCCTGGTAGTATAGATCTTTGAGCAGTTCAGTGTCCTCTCCTCGCGCAGTCGTCTCTACCAAGGCAGACGCCATAGGGCGGGTATTGATCATCCGGAAGAAACTGGCGAGAGGCACCTTACTCTTCAGATGCAGTAAAACGTAGTTGACCAGGTCATCATCTCCACTTTCGATGGCTTTGTCCAGGGCAATCTCGTCTTCTTCCATGTTCAGCAGTAAGGGCACTTGCTTTCCTGCCCGGGGTTCGTGATTCAGCAATTGAGTCGCCAGATGAGAGCGGCCCTCGTCATATGCAGCTTGGGCGATCAGTTCAAACGAGATACCCGGTTTTCCTTCCAACCTTTGGACGATCAGCTTGCAAACAGCCTCATCATCGACTGCGGAAACTTTGACTTTCTGGCTTGCCCAGTGCACGTAGATCCTGTCTGCGGGGATCTGGAGATATTCCGAGATCTTGATGGCAAGGAGGTACTCATGTCTGTTCACCAGCCGCTCGATGAGTTTCTCCGGTGTCAGTCGCATGTACTGTTCGTAGGATATCGGCAGCCCGATCTGGTAATCCCTGACTGCCTTCAACACCCGGAGCTTTTCAGTCATCTCCACGAATTCGTCGCTGTTGTACAGATCCAACACAGACTTTCCGAAAGATGCTGCTTTTAACAGACGTTTTTGCCAGTAGGTGTCGAACTCATGGCCGGCAGCCTTAACGCACATGTCTACAGCCTCTGGTAAGCTCGATCGAATGCGCTGAATATTCTCATCGGCTTTGGGGGATTTCTTTTCCAGTAGGTCAATTGAGTCTAACAGAACAGAAGCTGGGGAGGTGGACCCAAGCCGGAAGATGGCCTCCGTAACATCTAATCCGCTTTAGCTGCGTTCAGGGGAGGTGGAGTGGTAGGGACCAACCTGTTACTTTGTGTAGAAACTCACATGTATCATTGGTGAGCAGCCGCACGCCATCAAATTCGGGTATCACATGTACTGCGCCATCGTAGTAATACCTAGGTCGGTTTAGTAAATACAGTTAGGGCACTGAGGCGACGGATAGACACACCTCGCAGCAACACCGTTAGGACCAATGAGATGAACCTCGTCCTCCCATGCGATGACAACAGCATCGTCTCCACACCACTCGATCGTCCGCGGAGTGACTCGAGACTCGGGATCGTATTCGCTGTATTTGCTCTGGAAATCGCTGCTGACCACCCATACCTTTCCTTCTGCGGTGATCAGTGCGACAAACCTTCCGGTGGGCGAGACACTCGCATGCTTGAAGGGCCCATTCTGCAGTACTTTGTCTTCAGCTTCGGTGGGGTCAACCAAATAGACGGTCTGGTCGACGGCGAGGAGAACCTCGACGGAGCGAGATAACGTATAAGCCGGGGGGATCAGTGACCAGGAAGAAACCTCGCCTTCTGGACAAGGAGCCAAAAGTTTCGGGCGCGGCTCTTCATAGTTAGATACTGCGATCAGCTGGTTATTCGAGAGAAGTGCGACAAAGCCAGCATTCCAGAATCGACAGGCTCTGACACCGTATTCCTCGGCTCCCTGGTGGGGTTAGTTCAGACGAAAAGCAACAAACGGAGGCGATGAACCTACGTTTCCCAGGGAGAAGGAGGTGAAGTCGCCATGCAGGCCAAAGTACCGTCTCACGGTCCCGTCTTCCGTGATCATCAGGAGCTCTTCCTTGTCGGACCAGCCAAGACCACGGATGGTACCATGTTCACACTGGGAAGCATTAATTAAGACACTCTTAACGAAGTGAAGCTTCAACCAACCTGAATACGATTGATATGTTTGCCGGAGGAGGAGTAGATGTCAATACTCGACCGGGCGGTATGCGCATCCCGAAACCTGTACGGTTTGCTTTCATCCCGATGCAGAGCTAAACGCGTCTGTCAGTCCTTGCGCAGCGGAATAATTCAGGTGTCTGTGGCATACCCAGAGCGCCGCCATACGGCGCCCCCGCGACGATGTAGTTCTCTAACTCGACATCCTCGTCGAAAACAGCATCATATATAGACACCTTGCGATAGAAGCTATCGCCCAATCTCTCCCAGTTTGCCAACGGAGACGGCGCCATTTATGAAATCAGTCCCATGGGAAGCCAATACGTCAAATAGACCAGAGTAACGCCGGCGATGCGATGGTTGTTGGTTCTATCGGGGAAGCTCCCGTTGCGGCTGCTCACATGGGGCCGCGCTAACCCGCTTGGGCCGCCGCAAGGTATGGTAACGCCGGGGTATTCCCGTGACTTCCACTATCGTCAGATCGGTAAGCGGATACGCACCGTACATGTCACGTCTCTTCGCCTTCAAGTACAACTTCACGTCAGTCATGGAGAATCCGACGGATCTCAACGGCTTGGCCGTGAATCTGTCCGACCTGGAAGTAGCTCTATTTCTCTGCCTGTCGGTAGGCGAGCACTGTCGGATCGATGTCACCAACGAGAACATCCATGACGTTGCTAAAGAACTAGCTTTGGTAAATCACAACTGACTTGAGATTCCCTCGTGTCGGTGGAACTAACGATGGCTGC
Organism: Aspergillus ambiguus; assembly: GCF_047715705.1. Lineage (NCBI taxonomy): Eukaryota > Fungi > Ascomycota > Eurotiomycetes > Eurotiales > Aspergillaceae > Aspergillus > Aspergillus ambiguus. Next base: position 188,518 of record NW_027395553.1, on the reverse strand, counting down.
GGATTAGATCAGCTCTAGTACATTTGGGCTCTCCAATTCCATACTAGATTTCTCAACGGCCACCTCTTTTGACCATTTCTGGCGTGGGATCATCCCTTCGGATGCGCGCAGGCTGCAGACCAGCGAACAGATTGTGAACGTGGTGATCGCGAAGAACTTTAGCCATGCCGATGAAAATTTACAGCTCCATATGCTGGAGGTGAGCATGTCGCTGTTTATTGAATGCACCGTGTTAATCTCCTCCAGTTAATGCGCACAAAGAAGCTGTCGACACAAGAAACAACCCTCCAAGCGCCAGAAAACTTCATCTTTCTGCCTCTGACCGTGCGCAGCGCGGGAGATGACAGTCCAAAACTAAACCCGCACTTGGTATGTACCTCTATCAATTGGGATATCAAACGCCTAACCCTTCAAGAATGACCACCTCCTCATCTCCCACTTTCACGACACCCATGACGACTATGTGTACCTCGAAGACAGCAACGACTGGCTCTCGGACCAAGCCTCCGTATCATCTGTCGTCCGTAAGTCAGACATGTCGTTGAAGAAGGGCCACCCCTTTATCGATCGTACTGTAGGTCGCACCCCTGCTCTATCCAATGACGACTAACCGTGCGCAGCTCCTGGACGAACTGCGTCAGGCCAGCGAATCCGTCACCGCCGGCGCAGAGCTCCTCCGATACCAGCAGGATATCGTGGTCTTTCTCCGACTCAGTCGCGCAGTGTCCGGGGGAATCACCACGCGGTCCAACGTCCACTTCAAACAGCTCTCGAAGTAAGCATCGCCCGGGAAGGACCCCCAAACACAGCTAACTGGCCAGACTCCTCGCTGCATTACACGGGATCGACTACCTTACCCCGTCCATCGTTGCGTTGGCCGCAAAAAAGGTCTTCCGTCACCGCATCGTCGTGGCCACCCCAGACGATGACCGCAGTCTTCAGTACGGCAGCGATCCCGCCGCGGTGGCCAAGGCCCTGTCCTACGCTACGCCTGACACGATCCTCGACAGTGTGCTTACACTGGAGATGCCAGTGTAACATTCCGTTGCGCTCAGGCACCAATGGTCTCGATGAGCATTATGATTATCGTCTAACATACTCCGTACACATGATTCAACCCAGACGCCTCCATTCTATCAATCGACACGGGCCAATTCGCTCATTCCAGGTCCAACAAAGAGCCAACCAGGTGCAGAATCCCACCCAGCAGATCGGTCACCATATCCAGCACGCCGCCCAAAAGCGAGAAAGTAAACGACAGGAGACACTCCAGGGTATCGACCAGGCTCTCGAGGACGTCCTCGAGCGAGCACATGCCATCGTCTTCGTCGTCGGAATCCGAGTCGGAGTCGGAGTCGACCTCGGCCTCGGCTTCATTCTCGACATTCTTCACAGCGGTCTTGTTGATCGCCACGTGCGCCTGCAGACCGCGCGCGCTCACCGCTGGCTCCTGGCAGCTCAGCATCTTCGACAAGATCTTCTCCTGCGACTGGCCCAGCAGACCCTGGAAAGCCTGGATCTTCGAGATCAGGTCGCCGGCGTCGCGCTTTTGGCCCACCGCGCCGGTGGAGTTCCCGTGCGTGTGGGTGTGCTTGGTGCGCTGGTCATGGTCGTGGAGGAGCTTCTCGAGGAGCGGCGACACGCGGTTGACGGTGTTGTTGAGCCGGTCCAGGTGCTGGCAGCTGTTCAAGGTCGACTTGGGCACCAGCGAGTGGGCGCTGATGAAGGGGAGCAGGAGGAAGGAGGCGACGAGGAGGAAGACGAAGGAGAACTGCATCTTGACTGTTCGGATCCGGTGGGATTAAAAATTAAGGGTATATGACGCGGGGAGCGAGGCAGCAGAGAATGCTCCGACCCGGTACGTGGGTGTGATTATATAGGTTCCCCGACGAATCTCTCCATTGCAGGCAGAGACCAAACTACAGCAGGAACAAGTAACGATGCACATGCAGCCCACAGTGAAGGAGCTTATGGTAGGCAGTTCTTATCGCGGAGTTGACGCTATCGACGTCGGGGCTGGGCATCCTTACCGCTTCGGGGACTCTCCTGACGATCATCGCACTGGAAAGTTCCGATCGGTACAAATATAGGCCCTCACTGGAGTCGTGATACGTTAAGCGAGGCGTTGGGCTTATCCATGGGGACGGATTAGCAATGTCGGTTAGCAGCTGCTCCACCATCCCCATATTTTATCATTGCACAAGCGACAAGCGATATATACAAGACGCGAACCCTCATACAAATGCATTCCCAGAGCTAACCGCTCTACCGCGCAGTCCGCGGTCGAACCTTGAGAAACATCTCCGGCGGCGTATACAGATCCTCCTGTGCTGTCGGAGGGTCCGTCGGCGGCGGAACGAAGTGGTCCACTGAAGCCATCGTTTTCCGCCATTCCGACAGAACGACGCCGATCTCCGTTTTAGCGTCGCCGACGATGGCGTCCATCTTGATATCGTTGCGGTCGTAACCGAAAGGGTCCTCCAACTGCGACCCGATGCCCTCGATGCCGTACAGCGTAAAAATCACCAGACTGACAATGGGGACGGTCCACCAGCCCATGTCGTCGACCATGCCGAAGGGCAAGACACACCCGTACAACGCAAGGACTTGTTTTTGGTGGATACTGTAACCGGGTAAGCTCTCCGGATGTTGCAGGGGGGAGGGTGGATAGATCACAGCCCCCGTCAATCAGGGAGGTCACTCACAGATGCGCAACAGGGATTGGAGTCAACCGGATGGTCTCCATCTTTCCATACGCGTCCATCAACGCATTTAACTGCGCCTGCATTTGACTCGCGCCGGGGGCGTTGAACCACCCGCGTTGCTCCCCTCGTTTGATGAACCCATCCACGAAAAAGGTCAATTGAAACGGCAGTCCCAACCCCTCGTCCTCGTGTCCTTCAAGTCCAACGGGTAGGAGACTCGCGTAGTGAGGGTTGTAGGCTGCGATGCCGTCCTCGCCCACATCGTTGCCGAAGGCCCAGGCGGCGCCCCATTCCGCCCGGAGGTGGTTCTTCACCGCGAAAGGGATCGCCATGAGGATGCGGATCGTCCGTTCGATATCCTCTCTTTCTGCGGGGGATATGGGACCCTTGGTACTGTAGCCGTTGGTGACGATGGTCCGGACCAGGTTTCGAATGCAGGTGTTGAGGGTATTCATGCCGTTTCGACCGTCCCAGAACCGGTTGTAGGAGGTCTGGTTGCGGAAGACGAGCATGAGACCAACGACAATGGAGAGGGACGGGATCTATAGGGTGAGCTCATGGCAATCGTTAGGTAGGTGTTGGGTCTCGGCGCGGTAATCTGCCTGTCACGTACGATACTATTCGGTAGGCCAACGGTGTCAAAGACATATCTGTCCAGACAGACCACGAAGGCCGTAAACATGGCGTGCAGGACAACCGACAACAGGATCTGGCCGTGGACAGCGCCCTTGACGAATCGAAAGACCAAGGGCCATCTGTGACGAGACTCGGTCAACGCGTGTCGCTTAAGGGGCCTGGCTCCCTACCTTCGAGGCTTCCTCCGTGCCGACAGTTGGTGGGGATATGTGCCCCGGCGATAATGATATCCGTTTAAGAGAGCCGTACTCTGGCGACTCAGAGCCGGGGTCGGCGGTTCACTAAAATTCAGGCGCATCCCGGGCGTGGGTGGTGAGGTTGGTGACTCGGGGGGATGCGAAGAGAAGCGGTCAGGCCACTAGTTCAGCCCTGGCCACCGCCGGCCGCGTAGATAGAATAACGTCGCTTTTCTTGGATCATCCAACACACCATCCTAAAATCAGCGGCAAATCATCGGCCTCATCCCAGTTGCATCGAAGCGGGGGAAGGGCGTGCGATATGCGCTCCTCCGCAGATCACCTGGATATGACGTCGACGGCAGGAAAATACTGTACTGCGAAAATTACTGGAGGTGTAGGTACGTAGGTAGGGGGCACCTAACTTCGTATGTGCAAAGCAGGATGAATGCTACAAAAAAAAAAATAAATAAATAAAAACATCTGATAACCATATCTCGATCCAGCCGTAAATACATGTCAAAACGAGGGACGCCACACCAGATCCGAAACGCAGTGCTATGCATGTATCAACACAAGGCCACTCCCAGCTCAGTAAGGACGGAGACAGTCGATGCGTGCAAGTTTGGCATGTCCGCCCATATCGAGTGGGTCAATGGAAACCGGGGAATTTCAGTGTCGCAAAAGGGGGTATAATTCAGGATGAGGTGGAAGATCGACACGGTAATGCTCTTAACAAGCAGGAGCAACGCAATGCAGACTAGACACGACACAAAAGATAATGAAATGAGATGAAGATAATTTCACAGGCTTCAGTAAGCCTACGCAGAATATGCAAATGAGTTGCACATTAACTTCCCAAAAAAAAAAAAGATTGATCAACTGAAGGACGGACGGGCGTCGCGTCATGACATACTAGCTCGGCCATCAAATGCCAACGGACCCGAATCATTCATCGGCGTCAAAGGGTTCTCGTCGGACGAATCAGACCGGACCGGCGTGTCGGAGCGCAGATGCGCTCGTCGGCAATGCACTGCACTTGGTGATCGCGCGACGGTCTGCCAACCAGGGATGTCCAGGTTCGTGCTGCCATCGCTGTTGGATGTTGTGAGAGACTGGTCGGTTGAACGAGGCGACTCCTCGGCCGCTTCCGTCGGCTCATCGTGGACGTCTAAGCGCATATTTTCGATGTTGGCAGCCAGGCCAGCTTCCATAGGCAAGCTGCTCGAAAAATGCTCCGGGTCTGGACGAGCATTCGAGTTCCGATTGCTCCCGGACGAAGATGAGCTTGTCCCAGGCTGCGTTTGTTCCGTTCTCGCTTCCTCCGAGTCTTTCTCCTCCGCTGTATCTGTGGTCGGCTTCTGTTCCAGCTCCTCGAAATCATTGGAGTCGTCGACCTCAGCGCTGAGATCCGTATAAGCACGGCAGTTGGGACACTGAAACATGGGGTAATCCGGAGTATGGATGAGGCGGCTGACACATTTGTAGTGCCACACGTGGGCGCACGCGGCCATGAACAGGCACTGGTAGGGTCTCTGGGATGCAGGTTAGCTGTAAATCAAGCGGAAGCGCGCGTTGAGGGGGCAACGAACCAGCACCGAGCCGAGGCAGATGGAGCATTCGCGGCACCCCGAATAATCGGCCGTGTCACCCTTACCCAGGTTTCGGATCAGACTTTCGGTATTTTTGCTGCACGGCGGGTTAGCATCGCTTGTACGCATGCATGCATGCAGATTACAGGGCATACTTGAACTCGTTCGGCTGCTGCTGCCAAGACCGATTGCATTCGATCCGAATGCGAACGCATCGGAAGATCATCTCCTCCCCGCCGCGAAAGTCAATCCCCAGCTGCACGATATCGCCATCCTTGACGGTGTATAGCCTCGACGCCGTATTCGCTTGACTCAGGCGCATGTGGTTGAGAAAGGTGCCGGACGAACTGCCGACATCCTTGACATGCCACTGACCATTCATGTACAGGAACTCACAGTGTTTCCGACTCACGACCTTCGACTTGAACCCGACGGGGGCATCTGACGGCTCGGAGGGGTTGGCGGCGGGGAGACCATCCCGTTCAGAGTATCGACCGACACGGATGACGCAGCTTTCGGAGGGGATGGTTCGCGAGATGGGGATAAAGGGAAGGGAAGGTCGCGAGTTCTGCTGGGAGTCCTGATGGGGGAAGAAGCGAATGGTGGCCTTCTGCTTGGGAGGCTTGGGGTGTGCGGAAGAATTTTCCGTCATGACTGGATCGGCGGAGTCGAGGAGATCCGGCTGGACGGCGGACGGTGCAGAGGGAGTGGTGCCTTCAAGTATGGTCTCTGGCGGCTGAGATGTACCTCTCGGTCGGGCCATGGCACTGCCTTGCATTGCGGGACGAGCGTCCGGGTCGGTGACCAAGGGAGTGGCTGAAGCGGAGGGGCGGGGATCGTCGTGGAAACCCAGGTCTATATCGAGACCGCGAAAGTCAGGTAAAGGGAGGGAAGTATCGCAAACGAGGGAAGTTTGTTCGGATTCAGGACATGGGGCCAGGTCGGACGTAGTACTACTTGCGGTGGTGGTGGTAGTCGCCGTGGTAGTGGTGGTGGTTGTGGTGGTGGTCAAAGTAGTCTCCACCGTCGCCGAGGATGGATGCGAAGAAGGTTCGGACCCAGTAGTAGTAGAAGGACGGATCGTAGTGGAGGTAGTGGAGGGAAGCCAAGGGACCCGATTACTGAGGGTATGTCGACGAGAGAGACGCTGGGAGTTGGAAGGGGTGGATGAAGAGGAAGAGGAAGAGGAGGAGGAAGAAGAAGAAGGGAGAAGATGGTGTTGTGTATAAGCGCGCAGTTGGGTGAGTCGCCTGAGGGGCCCGACTGAGGAAGGCGCGCGAGGCTGATCGGACGAGAGGTGGTTGGAGGCGGAGGCGGAAACGGATGCAGCCATGGGTCCGATGGGTCTTTTTCTTTTTCTTCTCAAAAAAAAAATTAAAAAATTAAAAATAAAAATAAGAAATAAAAAAGGAGAATAGAATAGGAGGATGGTAGGATAATGAGAGCTTTGCAAAATTCCAGTCTTGATCAGTTGTGGTGTCTTCCTGTCTTTCAGCTTCTTTCTTTACCCGAGATAGAGACTGGACTGGATGTCTCTCATCCACCGTCAATAATCAGCGGTAATATTGAAGCTTGGACAGGGGTCCAAACAACGCGGCAAACCAGACGGAAAGGAAGAGGAAGAAGAAGAAGAAGAAGAAAAAGAAGAAGCAGAAAAGCAAATATGATCGAGAACTCCCGGAGAAGAAGTATTTCGTACTCTCGTGCGATGGATCGGCGCACAATAGCCTTAAATTGGGATCTTCTGGCTTAACCCAGATCGGTCCCCAAGTGGATTACTCTTCCGATGGAATGATGCAGGACTCTGGCAAGAGATGGTTTGATCCTTAAAAACTGGGTCTGATGAGGGAACAATTGGCTTCGACCCGGGTCGTCGTAGTGTTTTGCCCTTCCCTTCCTTGGGGAGGGAGAAATCAGGAGGGAAGCCAAGAGTAGGGTAAAGTATCGTTCCTCTAGGGATCTGAACTTCTCCCTAGAATCATTCGCCTGCGTACTGCGTCCTCCCCAAGGCCCGAGAGTGCTGCGAGTCAGATGGGCAGATCGGTGCAGTGGGGCGACGAGCAATGGACTGGTTCGAGGTTAGTGTCGTCGAGTGGGAAGATGATATCGGAGTCACTAGACTCGATTGATCCCTAGTCCCGTCGCGCTGGATGGATCGGAAGCGGGATTTGGCAGTCGGCAAGTTGTCGAGTGGATGTGATCTCGTCGGGCGAAGTAAGGCATAGACGACACTACCCTCCCGCTCACCGACGATCTCGAGAGGGGGGGAGGATTTGTCACTGGGGAGCATTCCAACTTCCCTCCTACCTTGCAGTCGGACGCGTTGAAGATACCCCTGGACGGACTCCTGGACTCCCATCCATTCCCATCCACGGGTTTGCAGGAGAGGAACCACTTGTTGGGAGGGTCTTAGTAAGATCCCCAATCGGATCTCATTTGCCTCGTTGGGCTTATGGCAGCTCATCCTGTTCAGCCCTATTCGACGACTGCAACTGAGCATTCTACGGCGTACACATTTTATCCCATCGAAAACCCTCCAGCCTGTAGAACATCATATCCTGAACTATACAAAACTAGCACATACCATAACCTCTAATCACCAAACCGTCGTATATGATGAACTCTATCGTAACCTCCTGCGCCAATATGCATTGGTCTCCCTCCATTCGCTTGCGGGGAATAAAGGGATTGCGTCTCAACCCATCCAGTTGCCTCATGTGATGGATGCGCCACCCTGCCCTTTCACGTGGAGAAGGTGGTGGTGGTGGCAATCTCCTCGTCCTCCCCATCTTCATCCATGGATGACAGGGTTCTCCCAGGAACTATCGCCATCAGTGGGTCTGTTATCCCCCCGTACCACCTTCATTCTCACCGACAGTCCCGAGTCTTCTCCTATTCAGTGTGGTCAAGAATGGTCCGGACCTTATTTGAGGTACTCCGTACCGCTAGATGATGACGGTTGACAGCTGACGCAGGGTGATCAGCCGACAGCAATTGGTGGATGATCAGCAACATGGTCGGTGCCCGGAGATCTTGACTCATGACGATGATGGATGGATGGCCTTCTAAGATGACAGACACTCAGACCAATCGACCTGCGAGTCATCCGCCACCACGGACGGGTCATGCACGGTGCCTGCTTGTCGCTTGGGGGAAATGCAATCAGCCCCGAGTGAGTTCTTATGGAGGCGTTGGGTGTATGTTTGATCGAGTTATCGCAAGGATGGAGCTCCGAGGAGTAGAGGATTTCTAATCGTCTATCAGTGCCCCGTACCTAGGGAGGATCCGAGATATATTTTCTGGGGAGGTATGCTACACCCACGGAGGGCCTATACTTTCATTTCCTGCCATGACCCTAGAATATCCATAAGATTCATTCCCAGATAAATGCATTAAATAACCTCCGAGAATGAAAGCCTCGAATAATGGTGCGATAGTTTCATACCACCAGTTTCTACGTCACGAATGATGAAGCTGTCAACCCGCACTAAACCCGCCCGAGGGTAGCTCCGTACCTTATCAGCCGCCCAGCCAACCATCCGGCCGCTCTGCCTCACACCTCAACTCACCTCCTCTTCTCTCTCTCTCCATCTCATCTCCTCTTCCACCTCCCCCCCATTCCCCTCCATCAATGCTTCATCTCTCCAGGGGACCGTCCAAACAATAGCAGATTCCCCAGTTTCTTCTGACCCGGTACATGGACATCTTCCCCCGCCTTTCTTCTCCACCTATCACGCGACGTTCTTGTCTTCTCCCCCGACATCTCCAACTCTGACTGACACACATTTGATACAGAATCGCTTCCCAGCATCGGCCGTGTTTTCCCACATCTTCCACCCGTCTACTGTCACCTGACTCGTTCTCCTCCTCGATAATCCTCCTCATTCTTAGCTACCTCCTTTCGATCGCCCCGTCATTACGCACAACCCGCCTCCGCGCCCGTATCGTCCGCCGCCCCGTTCTCACCCGTCGTCGGTGTTTGACGTCGTCATTGTCCTCTTCCGTCCCTGAATTCCACCCTGGCGGGACCACTCTCTGGTCCTGTGGGCCGTTGTTTGTGAAGGTATGAGTGGAATCACCAACGCATGCCTGTCCTGCCTCTCCACCGTCGACCGTTGGTGTCATATCACCGCGTGTCTCGGCCCCATCGGTGGTCGCGCGAGAGACAGGATCTATGAAACGACATTGGCCGACAATGAACGGGAAGCGGTGTCCGATCTGCTGGGTTATCTGGAAAACGTACGTCCTCCCCAGCTGTTTTGGAATCCTTGGCTTCGACTATGACTAGCCAATGCTTGTTGTGGCGGACGAGACTAACCTCGCCCTCCCGCAGCGAGCTGAAACTGACTTCTTCGCCGGCGAGCCTCTCCGAGCGTTGAGTACCCTGGTATATTCTGACAATGTCGACCTGCAACGAAGCGCCAGCTTGACATTCGCAGAGATCACTGAGAGAGGTATGTGGTGTCGCACGATGGTGGTTCCTGCTCTCTAACCTCAGCGGTCAGATGTTCGCGAAGTCGATCGCGATACCTTGGAACCGATTCTATTCTTGCTCCAGAGCTCCGACATCGAAGTCCAGCGTGCGGCGAGTGCTGCCTTGGGAAACCTTGCGGTGAATGGTTCGTCTTCCCCACCCTAAGTCGAGACGGTCGCCTCTGACATCACCTAGCGGATAACAAGGTCTTGATCGTCAGTTTAGGGGGGCTGGCCCCTCTAATACGGCAGATGATGTCGCCCAACGTCGAGGTCCAGTGCAACGCCGTCGGCTGTATCACCAATCTAGCTACCCACGAGGAAAACAAGGCCAAGATTGCTCGCTCGGGGGCCCTGGGTCCTCTTATTCGCCTGGCGAAATCTAGGGACATGCGCGTTCAGCGTAACGCAACCGGCGCCTTGCTCAACATGACCCATTCAGACGACAACCGACAACAACTTGTCAACGCTGGGGCAATCCCCGTGTTGGTTCAACTCCTTTCCTCCTCCGATGTCGACGTCCAGTACTACTGCACAACTGCGCTCAGTAACATCGCTGTAGATTCCTCGAACCGCAAGAGATTAGCCCAGACCGAGTCTCGATTGGTCCAGTCGCTCGTCCATCTCATGGATTCATCGACTCCCAAGGTGCAGTGCCAGGCTGCTTTGGCTCTCCGTAACCTTGCCTCGGATGAGAAGTACCAGCTCGAGATCGTGCGAGCGAAAGGACTTCCACCACTTCTGCGACTCTTGCAATCTTCATATCTTCCCCTTATCCTCTCCGCTGTCGCTTGCATTCGGAACATTTCCATTCACCCTCTCAACGAATCCCCAATTATTGATGCGGGTTTCCTCAAGCCTCTGGTGGATCTTCTCGGCTCGACTGATAACGAAGAAATCCAATGCCATGCCATCTCGACCCTCCGGAATCTTGCAGCCAGCTCGGACCGCAACAAGGAGCTCGTCCTCCAAGCGGGCGCGGTCCAGAAATGCAAGGATCTCGTCCTGCAGGTGCCGCTTAGCGTTCAATCCGAGATGACGGCTGCAATCGCTGTGCTGGCTCTCAGCGATGAGCTGAAGCCCCATCTTCTGAACCTGGGCGTCTTCGATGTGTTAATCCCCCTGACGCAGTCGGAGAGCATTGAAGTCCAAGGGAACAGTGCGGCGGCCCTGGGCAACCTCTCCTCGAAAGGTATGTCTTTACCCTGAAGGGTTGATTAGGAGATGTCAGCAAGAACTAACAGACGCAAGTTGGCGATTATTCTATTTTTGTCCGCGACTGGGCCGACCCTAACGGAGGTATCCACGGTTACCTCAGCCGCTTCCTCGCCAGTGGTGACCCAACCTTCCAACACATTGCCATCTGGACTCTTCTCCAACTGCTAGAGTCCGAGGACCAGACGTTGATCGGCTATATCGCGAAGTCGGACGACGTTGTCCAGATGGTGAAGACCATTTCTGACAAGAACATTGAATCAGATGAGGAGGAAGCCGAGGACGGCGAGGGTGAGGTTATTGCGCTGGCGCGGCGATGCCTCGAATTCCTCGGGTCTGGTCCTCGAGCGACACTCGTGGAAGGCTAATGCGGCTATAGTCCCTCAATCTCCTTTGATGCATTATCGCTATTATATGTCGACCAGTTCCCCCGTTTATAATCAATTCTTCTTTGCTACTGTGGTATGATACATTGATCTTCACTTCTACCGGTGTTGAGCGGGCATTTCCCTCGGTGTTTTCCCTTCTTTATTAGCATTCGGTGTGATAGGGATTCTCATTCTCGTCGGTTGTTTGTTTTCTATAGTCTCCGGGGCTGTGATGATTAGTCTAGCTGTATGTAGCTGCGCAGAAATGAAGAATTGAAGGAGTACCTAGGTAGTATGATGGTATCCAGCTTTCAGCCTGAAAGATCAGGCAACAGACGGAGTAACTTTCCTTCCGGCCCCACTTGAGCTGGAAAAATGAAGTTCCGGTCTTTTTTCTTTTCGCTTGATCGTCTCCCCCAACACCACCACTGTATCGACTGACCATCTCCTCGTCTTGTCTCCTCGCTCTCCCCTACCCGAAGCCTTCGTGCAAGATGGTCGGCTCTATGCCCACACTGGCCATTCCAGGCCAGCGACTGGGCTCCATCGCCTCGTACTCGGCCGGACCGGGAACGCATGTGCAGAATGCCAATATCTACGCTTCAATTGCTGGGCCAGTTGTCATTGATTCAGCTCAGTCCAACACGAAGGGGAAGTCCACTGTGAGCGTGACACGGTCTTTTGCCCAGCGAGCAGGCTCCACGACAACGAAGCCAGTCAACGGACCAGCTTCTGCGAAGCCGAAAACGAAATACAACACACTCCCGGCAGTGGACTCGGTCGTCCTGGCGCGGGTGACTCGGGTGCAGAAACGCCAGGTCACTGTCTCTATACTCGTTGTTCTGGATGAGTCGGCGAGCACGCAGCCCCTCAACCCGTCCCAGACCGCGTCGGATAACGACGACGTCGCCGCCATCCTTTCCTCGGCCGCGAACCCTGAGAACCACAGCAGCTCCGACGAGCTTCGGTTCCAGGCGCTGATCCGTAAGGAAGACGTGCGTGCTGTGGAGAAGGACCGTGTCGTCATGGATGAGATGTTCCGTGTGGGTGATATCGTCCGTGGGACCGTCATCTCCCTCGGCGACCAGAGCTTTTATTACTTGACCACCGCGCGGAACGACCTCGGCGTCGTTATGGCGCGCAGCGAGGCCGGTAATATGATGTTCCCTGTGAGCTGGAAGGAAATGAGAGACCCTGTCACCGGACTGGCGGAACTGAGGAAAGTGGCCCGACCATTTTGATTGCACTGCGTATTGAGTTCGGCTGATTCGATGCATCGTCAGCCCACTCGATGAGTGGAATCGGCCCCGTACTCTGCTCCCGTCAGTTTCTTTCCCCAGTTTGGATGACTGGACCATGCGATATTGGCTTCGTGGCCTTTCACGCAGCGTCCCCGCGGCTGCATTTGCACGCGTAGGACCTATCCTCCGCCGTCGCGCCGCCTAGCGGATACGCAGAGGCGTCATCAAATTGCTATATCTTAGCACCCTTGTACATACATCCCGCAACGGGAGTCATCCCATCCCATCAGCTAGGATTGATGGACCAAGAACTCATAACGATTATAATGAGACGTGAATGATATCCTCAACGAGGTTCTTCCATACTTCCCAACGTCAACCCTTCTATATAGTCTCCCCCTCCTTAGTATCCATGGTTCTGGCCTTCTCGATGCTGAACTGTGTTTGTCACCGGAGGAAGATCAACGGTTATTCACACGTGGAGAACAATACTCATCTCCGCGGCCATTGTCGGTACCTTTCTGGTTCTAATTATGGATTGGAAAGTCATTTGACGAAGGTACAATACGTGTTACTTACACCCCGTAGGTTCGTTTAAGCAGGTATATTACTTTTGTTTCTAATGGAAAACTCAAAACCTATTTTGCTCTATACATAGCTTGCTATTATGTGCCGAATACATAAACCTCCAACCCTACTTCTTCAACGTCTTCTGCTTCTCCGCATCAATCAACTTCCGTCCCTGGACCACCAATCCCTTCCGGCTGCGAACCGCATCCATGTACCTCTTCGCCACGTTCTCGCGGTCGGCCAGCTCACCCAGATCCTCGAGCTCCTCTTCCGTCGCAGGCACCCAGAAGGGGTCCTCGTCGAGGGCGCTGAACCCGGCGAAAATCAGCTGAGGCTGCGCCGCTCCCGACGTGCGCTTGCGGATCTCCTCCGCAAACCCGAACGATTCAGCCACGGGGAGGAGCGCTAAGATCGTAAAGAACGGAGTCCCCTCTTTCATGGACTCGGAGAGGATGCGGCCGCGACGACGCGTGATGACGCCATATACTCGGCCCAGGACCTCGGCTGTGCCATTGTTAGAACCTGTTTCGCCCGTGACGAGTGTATATCGGTGGCTGGAAAACTCACTAGATGCTTGGATCTCACAGCTATACATCGCCAACATGATGCGCGGACTCCAGTCGAGGAATCCCTGCGATATGCCTTCGCGGACGAGTCGGATCGCCTCCCCGGTTAGTCGGCCCAGGTCGAGCTCCTCCTCGCTGGCATTGACGGCCAGTTCCTCCAGGAAGACAGCAATGCCTTGGATAGGCTCTTGACAGAGAGGGCCCTGGCCCGTGGCGAGCTGGAATGCGTAGGCAATCTTGTCGCAGAAGTCGCGCACGACCAATGCTGCTCGGCTGCTGGTTTCGGGGTTGATCGTGGGTTGTTGCTTAGGATCTTCCACTAGGCTGTGAGAAGTGTTAGTGAGTAGGTTGTTTGATAGCCGAGAACACAGGGTGGGTAGAGGGCGGGTTACAATTTCTCGCAGGTGTTCACCTCGGTTGCATCAATAAGGATGTTGGGGCCGATGCGTCGGGGACCGAACGCCGTGATCCTATCGACGACGTTCTTCCACAGGTCCCTGTCGTCCTTGACTTCCTCGTCAAAGATCTTGTTAAGATCCCTCTTGAAGTCTTGGAGGGACAGGATGCTTCCTTCTAGGGCCTCGTCCGTCGCGTCACTGGTTTCCACCTGCTGGGTGGTGTCCGTCGTGCCGTTTGCGCCTTCGGCCTTGGTCTCCAGGGCGGTTCTCTTTTGAGACTGTAGCCGTTTAATCGTGCCCACCTGCTTGGTCAGAAATTCGGTCACTGCCGACGGCAACGGGACGACGCGCAAGCGCATCGTGAGATGCTTCGAGGACGAGACTGTTTGGACGCCGCCCCGGCCGAGGTCTGGGTTCTTCGGCGCGGCCATATCTGGGACGCTGACGATAGTTTCGCGGTACGGTACTATCGTCTCACCTGTCTGGATGTCGCAGCGGGCGAAGCGCTCCCGAAGGTCCTTCAGACAGCGCTCAAGATGCAGTTCACCCGCCGTTAGAATGACATGTTCGCCGTTGGGGAGGACTTCGTACTGCGCACAGGGATCGCTTTGCTCCAGAAGACGCAGACCGGTGACCATCTTACCCAGATCGGCCGGATTAGCGGGTTCCAGCGCAACCCGCACAATGGGCGGCGTGTGTAGAGACACACCGGCCAAGTTGATACCTCCCTCGAGCTGGGAACAGAGTGTTCCCGTCTTGAGAACGTGACCTGCGAGCCCACCAATGCCGAAGACCACACCGGCGGGCACGGACTTGAGGGGTTCCAAGCTTCGACCCATGAGGAGATACAAGTCGGTGACGGTCACCTTCCTCGGTTCGGGGCTGGCGCGCGGGTTCTCGGGCGAGAACTTGGGGGGAAGGACGTAAATCGAGTCTCCGACGGAGAGAGTCCCGGAGTAGAGACGAGCAAACCCAACAAGATGTTCGGGGTCTTCTTTCTCCGGTTCGGCTTCGTCGCCATCTTCCAGGGTTGTCCTTTCGAAAGCCGACGTGATGCGTGTGTAATCGTCGCCTGTCTGGCCGCCACCGTTGGCTTCTGCTTGCATCTTCGCGATCTCCTCTCGCTTTCTGCGAGCAATCTCTCTGGCTTCATCGGCCGACATGGTCCCACCGGATCGTTTTTGGCTTGAGGATAGCTCGCTCTCGGGAATGGCCGCCATTTTACTAACATAGGCGACTACAGGCTCGGATGGGCCTGTCTTGAACTTAACCATTGCGTCCTTGACATTATCGTCCACGAAAGCTGCTCCAGGGGACTCTTCGATCATTTCTGGCAAGCGTAACTCCTGCGCGGCCGGCGGACTGGGGAGATATTCAATGACCGATACTAACAATGCAGTCGATAGAGGCAGCCACATTGAGAAGAGCGTCGTCATGATATTTCTGGGATCACGGGAGCGTAAAATGTATGGCGGGATGGTGAGATTCAGGGACTTGGTAATTTTTTCCAACAAAACAGGGTCTCTGCGACTGATTAGCGGAACAGTGGAAGTCTATCGAATCGAATGCTCCTCATACCCTTTGCCTTTACCTCCGCCAGTAGTAGCTTCATAAGCAGCCCAGACGCTATCCAAGACTAGCTGGACAAACATGGGCTTCAACGCCCGCCCTTTGAGGTGCTTTTGACCTAGAACGCGCTTCGTCTTGGGATCCAAATAGTAATCTCCCCAGAGGACTTTCTCGAGAACCGACCGTTTGATGCCGAGTTTCCGTTCGTAGATGGCCGCGAACTGACGAACAGTAAAGGCCCAGCCATCAACGGCGCTGCAGAAGATCACGTTGTTCTTCTCTGGGGCGAAGTAGAGGTCCTCATCGTCTCGCTCTTCATACTCAGCCGCGCTCCCCGGCACAGAATCATCGTCCTGCGCCTGCTTCTTGGAGCGGTCCTTTTGGGCAGCGGCGGCATTGGCGCGCTCTTCCATGCGTTCTCGCCACTGGAGGTCCTCCTCCATGCGCTCACCCTGGTAGAAACTTCCAATAACAGCGTTGACCTGTTCAAGTAGTCTACTGAGGTGAGAGTAAGCCTCACTCGGGCTCATTTTCAGCTCCGAGACCAACCGGTCGAGCTTGTTGATCACCAGGATGGGTTTCAACTGCTCGACCCATGTCTGACGGAGTACGGTGACGGTCTGACTGCACACGCCTTCGACGGCATCGACGAGCACCACGGCACCATCGCAGAGTCGCGACGCGGTCGACACCTCGCTGCTGAAATCGATGTGGCCCGGGGAGTCGATCAGGTTGATCAGGTACTCCTTCTGCACGGGGGCGGCGTCCGGGGCAGGACGACGCATCATGGAGAAGAAAAGCGAGATGGCCGACGACTCCATGGTGATGCCTCGGAGCTGCTCATCGGGGCGGGAGTCCAGATAGCGGATTTTACCCGCCAGCTTCGGGGAGATGATGCCATTAGTGGCGATCAGGCTATCCGTTAAGGACGTTTTGCCATGATCCTAGGACGGTCAGCTCATCGTTCGAGTTACATCCCAGGAGATGATCATCATGCCGGGAACTTACAACGTGTGCAAGGATACAGATCTGCCTGACAGTTAGCGTTGAGCGTTTGGGTTACGGTCCGATCTGCCGGTGACATCAAAGGTGGGATGGAGGGGCAGCCTTACGTTCCGTATGTCCTCGGGTTTCCGCTGAAGACGGACGAGGTCTTCGACATTGACCACGGGCATCTTGGGAGTGGTAAGCTCTTTCGGCTAGAAAAAGTCCCAAGGAAGAGGCCCCGTGGAGGAGTGACGAGTTGGAATGTTTCGTGTTCGGGATGGATGACGAGGGGAAAATTTTATATGGAGTCGGCAAATGCAGCAGGACGAAATTCGCGTCCCTGCGGAACAAGAGGCGGAGGGTAACTCCCACTGATACAGCCTGGATGGATTTAATCGTGTAGAATTTTAGGGCGAGGCATGCTCCGGGTTATTGACTTGATTATTAATGCGACGGTGATGATGTTATAACTGCGGTTGGGTTGCGCAGGTCTACAAGTATCTACGCCGGCCAGGAGATTATGCGCCCACTCCATCTGCCGCAAATTGCTTCCAAGAAATACCCGAAACTGTTATGACGATCTATGCCTCTTCGTCGAAGGAGAGCTTGATCTTCTTTTTCTTCTGCTTGGGCTTGCGCGATCCAGTGTCCTTCCGGGGGGTGTCCTCGCTTTCTTCGGGAGGCTGATCATCACCCACGACCTTGGCCTGTTTTCGCTTCTTGGGCCCTCCAATCTCCGCTATAGCCTGTTTCGATACAGGGGCTCCTTTCTCTGTTGCTGGGTTCCTGTCCTTCGTCGCCTGAGACGAAGACTCTCCATCCCCGGCCGATCCTTCCGCCGGTTTCTCTTCCGATGGATCATCAGCCCGTACCAGAGCTTCGTATTCTTCCTTGGAGATTACTTCGTTGGTCGCCTCGTCGACATAGGTGGGTTCGTCGTCATCAACGTGAGTATCTTTCGGTTTCCGGGGTCGTGTCATGGGGCGTTCCAGACGTCCGGCAGTACCGCCATATTGGTTTCGGAGTCGCTGGAGGAAGGCCGGTTCCTTGGCATCTTCTCATCGATTAGTGGGAGGGACCAGCGCGAATGCGATGCGCAGCGCGAAAAGGGGACGGACCATAGGAGAGGTCTTTGGCTTTGAAGGACATGGCGGGAGCTTAGTGAAGAGAGATGCAGGGGAGGGAGAATCTCATGGCGAACGATCTAGTCACATGAATATGAAACCGAGCGAGACTAGTCGGCCATGGAGGAGATGGAAGAGGAGGATGGAGGTGTACAGCGTCGCTTTCACTGTGGTGATTAGTTACTACCTAATTAAGGCAGGTTAGCTAGACTCTTACGTATTAGATCAGCGAGGCGGCTAAACCCAGTTGGGCCAACGAAAAGTCCCTCCCGCATTGAGCTTTCGCGTCGACTTCTCCTTCGCTTTCGACCCTCTCAATCCCCGTTCTGTCCATTTAGACACAAACCATGCTGTGCGCAAGTAAGTGTCGCCGCTCGCTTCTCACTGATCGCTTCAGGACTGACTCCAGTTTCCCTTTCAGTCTCGGGAGAGGCCCCTCAGGTGCCCGTCGTCTCGCCTAAGAGCGGTATGTTGCAATCTCGAGGAGAAAGGATCCCCTAGGAGCTTTGGTCTGACTTTTCCCTGTAGGCAGTGTCTTTGAGAAGCGACTCATTGAGGCCTACATCGCCGAGAATGGAAAAGATCCCGTCAATGGGGAGGAACTTTCGACGGACGATCTGATCGACGTCAAGGCCCAGCGCGTTGTTCGGCCCCGTCCCCCGACTCTCACCTCCATTCCCTCCCTCCTCAGCGTGTTCCAGGAAGAATGGGATGCCCTGGCCTTGGAAACGTACACCCTGCGACAGACTCTGGCACAGACCCGGCAGGAATTGAGTACCGCTCTGTACCAACATGACGCCGCCGTCCGGGTGATCGCTCGCTTGACGAAGGAAAGAGACGAGGCTCGTGATGCATTGTCGAAGGTTACGGTTGGCGCGAGCCGAGCTGGTGCTGCTGGTGGAGAGGCTATGCAGGTGGACTCGGCCGGGCTTCCTGAGGCTGTCCTCGCCCGGGTGGAGAGCACACAAGCTACGTACGTTCACCTGCGTATATTGACTCTGAATCTATCCTTTGGATAGGACCGATACTGACGGGAATAGTCTCTCCAAGGGTCGTCGCAAGCGTCCCGTCCCCGACGGATGGGCTACTGCCGATTCCATCTCCGCCTACAAGCCGACCGAGAACGCGAAGGTCCTCCCGGCTGGAGGCAAGGCTTTGTCAGTCAATGCCTCTGGGGATCTTGCACTCGTGGGAGGAGCTGACGCTGTCGCTGGCATTTTCTCCCTGTCCCAGAAGCAGGTCTTGCAACAGCTTCAAGTAGATGGTCCGGTTACCGATGCCGTGTGGGCGGGTGAGAAAGCCGTCGTGGCCTCGTCTACAGGATCCGTGAAGGTGTTTGAGAATGGCAGTGAAGTCGCCAGCTTCAGCTCTCATGCCGGTGCTGCGACCGCCCTTGCGGTCCATGCTACCGGCGATATTGTCGCCTCGGTTGGAGCCGATAAGAGCTATGTCTTGTATGATTTGACGACGAACTCGGTCATCACGCAGACCTATAGCGACGCTTGTAAGTCCCTACGCTATCCTTTTTTTTTTTTTAACCCTTCTTTTTACTGACGAGGACGTTTGTTTAGCTCTTCTCTCTGTCAAGTTCCACCCAGATGGCCATCTGGTCGCTGCGGGCGGCGTGGATTCGCAGGTGAAGATTTTCGATGTCAAGACCGGCGCTCTCGCCGCCACTTACGCGATGCCTGGCCCTGTGAAGTGTCTTTTCTTCTCGGAGAATGGAACCTTCTTGGCTGCCGTGGCAGACAACTCTACGGTGATCTCGATTTGGGACCTTCGTAGCTCCCAGGAGACCAAGGTGCTGGAGACGGGTAGTCAGATCGAGTCGATCAGCTGGGATTACACGGGACAATTCCTGCTTGCCGCCGGCCCTAGCGGGCTGACGGTCCAGCAGTTCTCCAAGGCCGCTAAGTCCTGGTCGGAGCCTCTGCGGAGTGCAGTGCCGGCGACAGCGGTGACATGGGGTACCGCAGCCCAGAGCATTGTGGCGTTGGATAAAGAGGGTGCTGTCACAGTGTTGAAAGCACAGTAATCATGATACCTTTTCAAAACCAAAGGGTTTACTTTCTTGTCTGTTGTACTTTAGGCGTTTGCGTTGAGGAATGTTCATATTGTCTTGTTCTGCAGGTTATCAGGCCGAGGATGGTAGAAAATTAAGAATAAAGAAGCAGATGAGCAGTTAATGAGTTTCTATGTGTTCTATTCCAATATATTCTTGTCTTTTTGGTGTTTTGGTTTTTATTTATAGCGAAAGTGTTACGTCGCATGCGTTGAGATGCTCACTTCAACCTCACCTCATCAGCTCTCCGCGATTTGGCGCCCGACCAGATATTCAACCCGACACGAGCAAAACCCCTCCTCCTCTTTCTCCTCCGTCTTGGTCGAATCCCAACAGTGGTATACCGTATGTCATAAGGCCTTTCTGACCCGGACGGGGACTCGGGACCCAGACCCATTCTTCAAAGCTCTCTTCCTCACTAATCATGACCTCCACCTCCGGAGACAATTCCTCCACTCCGGCGGCGTTGGCCTTCCCTTCTTTCGCCTCTTCCTTCTCTCCTCCTCCCTTTCTTCCCTTCGCCCCCTGGTCGCCCAATTTAACCTTTGATATGAGCGACGACCCTGGCGTCGAGTTTGTGGCCGCCCGGCCACGGAAGGTTCGTCTTATCCCTAACCGCCTCATAATCTAGGGCGGGGTACCATCTCCCTCGTACCAGGCCCATACCAGGTTCCTTCTTTGTACTGATGGTCAGCTGCAGCGGTCCCGACGAGACATGCCCCCGGAATCTTCTCAGTCCAGCCATCCCCAGCGGTCCCAGCCCAGCGGCGAACCGTCCTCTTCACGACCTTCTCAGCCTCACGAACTACGCTCTTCCTTGCCAACCATCCGATACCCCGGGGATGGTTACGATTTTCGTCGTCCCATCATGTCCTCTCCTCCGCCGGAGAACGAAGTTATCGATCTCACCAACGATCCCGATTCTCCCCCTCAGACCGTTCATCCGCCCCCATCGGACCATGCCTCCCGTCCACAACAAAGACCGCCCCGATTTCCGAGGGACATCTTGACGGAGGTGGTGGACTTGGAGGATGAGGACGACGATATCCAGCCGGCCCAACGCCCGCAGAACCTCTCCAGCAGCCCAGAAGTGCAGTTTGTCGGCTCTACTGTTCGTCCAGCGCCGTTGCCACCGCCTCCCCGTCGAAGCTTCATGGGGCCCATGTTACAAATGCTGCGATATTTTCCCCGAAATGCATCTCGAGGAGGGAGTATAACACAAGGCTACCGGTGGCGCGGCCCTCAACCTGGAGATATTGAATCGTTCTGGATCGGCGATATGGGAGAAGGCGCAGTGGACCTTACTCTCGATCTGGGCGGTATGGATGGATTAGGCATGGACTATCCAGTGCCGGGGATCACTCCAGATCGAAGGCGAAGCACATACAAGCCCCCTAGTCCCCCTCCCGGCGGGTTTACGAGGACCGTTGGAGAGGAGGACATCGTGTGCTGTCCAAACTGCGACGCCGAGCTGGGTACTGGCGACGAAACCAAACGACAAATATGGGTGGCCAAACAGTGCGGACATGTTCGTCTTCCCTCACTGTATTCAGCATATGTCATGACTAACTCGTGGGCTTCAGGTCTACTGCGGTGAATGTGCAACAAACCGATCGAAATCCAACGCAAAGAAATCGACGTCGAAGGTTAAGCCCTTTGCGAAGTGTCTCGTGGACGGCTGTGGCAAGCCCATCAGCGCTCCGCGGGCCATGTTTCAAATTTACCTCTGACGGAACTGCCCTGCGTTTCACAGGAACTGGCGTAAAGCGTGCATAGCGGTGTTTGGCTGGGCCCTACATCCTTCTTACTCGATAACTCTCCATTGACTCTTTCGATACCCCCCACTGCATTGGTCTCGGCGGATAGGTGTTTTCATTCTTTGCAGGTTTCCTGGCATCCCTACTTTGGCTTTCAATTTGGTGTTGGTGTATATGGGTCGGGCTTGCTTGCCCGCTGCCTTTTCGTCTATCGTACTTCTCTTACGATTCTTACGGGTCCCTCGGCGGACTTTGCTCCCTACTGGTCGTATATCTCCGAAGCAAATGCATTTTGTACATGTGATGCAGACCCTTTAATAACAGAAAGCCTTGCCTTGAGACACCCTAGAGATCAAACAAGAAAACAAAGTAGGCCCATAATACATAATATGAAAACGAGTCGGAAGGACCGCAATCCCGAATAACACCGCTCTAACGACAAAACTCCCGCTTCATACTGTCTTGGTGTCCCCGTGGTACGGAGACCAGATGCCTCGGACACTTTCGTTGATGCTCGAGACAGGCTTCTTCGTGCGCTTCAGCTTCTCGCCGCTGGCCTCTTTCAGGAGGTTCGCCTTGTTGAAGATCTGCTCCGGTTCGAGATTGCGCACACAGACGGCCTTTTCGCGTCCGTTGATATAGTGGCCTTTGATGACGGGGTGCTTGTGCGGTCGCGGAGACACTCGGATTTCAATCTGAGGGTTGGCTTTGGCGAACGACGGAAGGGAGTGCTTCAGGAAAGCTCTGCCAAGGAGTATAATCGTTAGCATCAGGGAGCAGGTATCCGGAGAGAGCACGTACACCATCCCGCGCGAACTACCGGCCCAATCGCAATAGTGAAAGTCGAGGCGCTTGCATTGCAGGATGAAGGCGCCCACGCCATTCTGTTAACCAGAGTTAGCTATCAGTATTCATCGACTTCGACCAGAGTACGGCATACCCGAGCGGTAGTAACTGCTTTGATCCCTTGTACTGGCATCTTTGTGTGATTGTGTGTAGACCTGGGAGCTCCGACAGGCCAGGGAACAATAATGTTCTTTTTCAGCGGCGGCGCCAATCCCTCCTGTCATTGGTCCGCGTCAGTCTCGGCTAGCGCGGTTGGCGGCTACTCACCCGCCTAAACCCAAGTGAGCTTGCGAGGGAACGCGAATCTCGACAACAACTTGAGACATCACTATTGGGGTGATCAAGCATACCACCAACACTCCCTCCATGTCGATACTGGAAATTTAATAGCCGCCTACGAAGTAATCATCCTCTCGGTTCCAACCTGGTTGGACCCCCAAGATGACGGACAAGCTCCCCCCTCCGCTTCTCGCGCTTTTCCAGCCTCGACCTCCCCTGCGTTATGTGACTCCACTTGACCGGGCGCCGGACGATGTCAAGAAAAGTACCATCGGGGGTATTGCGGACTTTCTCCCGGAGATCAAGAAATATGAAGAGGAGATCCCGTATAATGCCACCGAAAGCTGGATCCAGCGCAAGTGGCGCGAGAAGGTTGAGAAAAAAGAGCGGTTGAACAAACAATTGACGGACGGCATTGAGAAATGTCAGTCTCCTTTTTTCCCTTTATTTTCTTCTCTTCCCTTCCTCTGCGAAATACAGCCTCGGTGTATATCATGCTTACCCGGAACAGATGAACCTTCGAATGACCCGCAAGCACGAGGAGATCCGTTCAAGACCCTTTTTGTTGCACGACTGAGCTACGACGTGAAGGAATCTGATCTTGAACGGGAATTCGGCCGTTTTGGCCCTATCGAACGGGTAATGATCCTGGGAGCGCCCCCTATGACTCCAACCCCTATGTGCCACTGACACGTTTAGATCCGGATCGTCAAGGATAATGTAACGCCCAAGGGTTCCAAGAAAGCACATCGGGGATATGCTTTCATCGTCTACGAGCGTGAAAAGGATATGAAAGGTATAGATATAGCGCTGCGCCCGTTCTCTGCCTGGGCCTTTGGCATTCAAGCCATGCTGCGACCTGCTTGCTAACATTGCCATTTTCGTCTGATCTACAGCTGCCTACAAGGAAACAGACGGCATTCGCATCAAAGACCGGCGGGTCTTGGTTGACGTGGAGCGGGGCCGCACCGTGAAGGGCTGGAAGCCTCGTCGTTTCGGTGGTGGACTCGGTGGTCGTGGATATACCAAAGCCCTTCCTTCCCGCCCGATTGGGCCCGGCTCGTTCGGCCCTCCTTCGGGCCCTGGAGGCTATGGTGGCGGATTCCGTGGTGGATACGGTGGAAGAGGTTTCAAGGGAGGCTTTCGTGACCGCGGGTTTGGCCCTCGTGGAGGCGTTGGATATCAGGGTGGCCGCAATGGCTTCGGTGGACAGGCTCCGCCGAACGCGCCTTCCGGCCCTGGCGGCGGACGAAGCGGCGGATACGGTGGTGGAAGATACGACCGTGATCGGGGTGCCACGGGCAGCAACCGTGAACCTATCAGACCCAGAGACGGATATGGTGACCGTGACCGACGAGACTACCATGACCGGGACCGTGACGGTGACCGCCATCGTGACCGAGACAGGGATAGCTACCGTTATCGGGACCGCGACCGGGACCGCGGCCATGACCGGCATGGAGGCCGTGAGGATCATGGACGAAAGAGATACCATGACGATGACTCGTATGATGATCCTCGCGCCAAAAGAAGGTACTGAATCATGCCGCTTAATCGTCTGAGGGTTCGTGTCCCATTCCAGTATTCAGAAAAGGGTTTGCTGGTGGGTATGCTCAGCTTCTTTGATCTCTCTTTTCCCCCTTGCGACGATGGGTAAGCGAGGCCAAGCGACTGAGCCCTATCTTGATGGGCCCAATACGGTTACTTACCACAGAAAAAGACAAGACATCTATTCCCTTTTACGGATCGGGCTTACGAAGGATTAATTCTCGGAGGACGTTTGTTTCATCTTTTCCGTCTCGTGGGTATACTCTTTCGATTGTGACGTTCGGAACGATGCACTACCCGTCTGCGTTGCGATCCCATTTTTCTTATCTCGCTCTGGTTTCTCTTTTCCATGTGTCTCCACCCTGTCTTGTCTGGTCTTTGTTTTTCCCACTGCTTTAACGCTTTACGGGGTAAGTATGTACTTTAGGTAGTCAGCATTTGTTTTCGGGATACAGTGGGAATCCAGGACGCCCAGGTAAGATCAGGTAAGGTTTCCAGCAGCAATGACCAAAGCTAGGAATCTTCGTACCATTGTATATCAAGGCAAGCGTTTAAATCCTTTATTCTGTGCTATTCTGTAGGCCGTTCGTTCCAGGAAGGATATATACGGCAGACTTTTCTTTCCGGCTTAGTATTCATGTATGTTCGTCATACGCTCATCAACCAGATAACGCGAGCCCCCACAACGAGGAGAGCCCAGAAACAGAGAAGATAGAAAGAAGAAAAGAAATTTAATGAAAGCGCCTATACCAAACGCCGCAGAATGCCCAAGTGTTTCATCGAAAGAAAGCCGACAGGGGGATGAGGGGGAAACACCGAAACTTTTCTTTACCCATAAGCAGTTCTCACTGCCCGTCGACCTCCATACCGCCCTGCGACTCCAGGATTTTGACATCGCCCGTGTCCCGAGTCCAGTGAGCCTTAAGCTCGACATGGAACTCAGCACTGGTAACACCGAAAATCTTCAGCAGCGTTGTCTGCCGCGAGTCCAACACTTCTCCTTCCCGGCAGACCTGGTACCCCTCCTGGTCATCAGTCAATTCGAGCATGACCTTCCCCTTCACCAGACGGGTGGGGACGCCCAGCTTGCGCAGCTCGGGCTCAATGGTGTGGCTGACGGGTTCATCATCGGTGACGGGGATCTCTCCAGCACGGGAGTACACCAAGCCGTTGGGGATGGTGAACGAGCGGGTGCTGACCGTGCCGGCACGGGCGAAATCAAGGGGACGGAAGTTGTCGAAGTAGGTCACCACGGATTCTGGGTCGCGGGAGGTGAAAAGCAGGCCCACTGCTCCGGAGAGTAGCGGCGAGATTTTGTGCAAGTTGGGAGCGGCCTCGGACTCGGGGTTGTGACCAAGAGCGACGGCCATGACTTTCGTCTTGCCGAAGAAGAGACTGTCACCGCCATTAGTATATCACATCAAAATCTCCGTATCCTGACATGGGGTTCAGACGCACCGACTATCCGCAAATTCCGTGCGCACATCCTTCAAATATGTGTTGCGCATGTTGTCGACGCCAAAAACGAAGAGATGCTCATATTTCTCGACACATTCCCGGATGTTAGAATACAACCGCCTCGTCTGTTCCTTGTGGGACTTTTTGGCGGTCTTGGACTCGTGAACGACGCGGGCACGCTTGGAACGAGGCATGGTGAATAGGACGAGAGTGTTGTGGTTCAGAGGATTTGATAATGCGATCTTTCTCGGAGACAAAATCCACCTATTTTTTTTTTCTTCGCTGATAACAGCCGGAGGAACGTTGATGCGGGGCTTATCCGATGCCGCTAAGCCTCATGGGGCAGGCAGCTTCACCCTCGTCCGTCCGGAGTATCAACAACCTTCCACCTCGACTTACTTGACTACTTCGTCTCTCCACCATGCGTTGACGGTCTCTGCTACATCGCGCTGGTATAACTCTGTCTCCCTCGAGATGCTCGATTTCATGGAGTATATCCAGCTCGGATTTGCCGAGGCCACGAACTGGAATCGCGACAACTCATACTCATCGCTGACGGCCACTGCACAGTGTATGTCCGAATCAGCCTGACAGGCAGAGACTCGAAGACACGTTAAGACACTTTATGGAAAAAGCTAACTAACCCTTGCTATAGCTCTCCTGGATTTCAAGACTCCCGAGCGTCTGCGCGTCCATCTGTCATCCCTGTCCACCCCTCATTTCGCAACTAGCTACACCCTCGGCACGGTTGGTTTAATCGATGGCTCCGTCTCTTATTTATATAGCACAGTCCCCTTCGACCATACTCCCAGCCGAAGTGCCTTGATACCCCTCCGCAAACTCGCTCCCGGGTATAGGCAAGTCCAGCCGCCCGTCGTCCCGGTAGATAACTGGGGGTGGGATTCTCTGCTCAATGGCACCGAGACGAATGGCAAGAACAATGGGACCCCTCTCGCGCAAAAGGCGACGTTACTCCATGCCACCATGCATATGCCGCCACCCACTACCCTCAATGCGCTCTTCCTCCGTCGCATCTCCCCGACCATGCAGCTCACTCTCGCCGTCTGTTCGACGCGAGGACCTCCGTTATCCAAATCGGCACCACAGGCCTCGCTGCTCACCCAACTCTCCCACGATACAGGGAAGTACAGCAACGAGTATTTGTTCAGCACGGATAGCGGCCTGTTCGGCTGGCGCGGGCTTTGGAATTTCGGTCCCGACCCGCGCAACCCTGCAGAAGACAACTCGCCGCGCTTGTCGCTCCTCTCCGCCGGCGCAGAGGCCTATTACTCCCCCGTGTCGTCGCTGGTGGGAATGTCTACTGGGTTGAGGTTCAGCACTCTGCCCGCGGCGACCGATGGTTCCGCATCGGCGTCCTCCCCGTCATCTTCTACGACAACCAATTCCGCCCCGATCTCCACCTTTCCCTACACACTTACCTTGACCCTGACCCCGATCATGGGCTCCCTATCCACAACGTACTCGCTGCGCGCCTCTCCCAACCTCTCCTTTAGCTCCCGATTTGGGTTCAATGTCTACAGCTGGGAAAGCGAGATGGTGGCCGGCTGTGAGCTGTGGCGGCAATCGCGCAAACCGAATCCCGCCGACGAGGAAGATGACGGACTCGAGTGGGCCCGGCGCAAACTGCGCCTGATGGACGATGCTGCCACACTGCCCCTCCCTCCGACTAACAGTACCCCATCCGAACCCGCGCAAGATGAAACCACCGAGTCGGTCTTGAAGATCCGCGTTGACCAGTCCTGGAATGTCCGGCTCCTCTGGGAGGGCCGGGTCAAGGAACTTCTCGTCAGTGCAGGGGTCGGGCTGGGGCCGAGTTCGTTCTCGTCGTCGGGGTGGGCCAATTCAACGGCTGGGGGTGCTGGCGCGCAGGGTTCGGGCGGGGGCAATGCTGGCCCGTCATATTGGCGTGGGGTTGGTGTGTCGGTGTCTTACTCTTCGTGAACAGACAAGGCATTTCCAAGGTGATTGATGTCTGTATGTATTTGTATAAATGATGACTGTATATAATGCATTGAGTTCTGATCCAGGCTACAATGATTTTTAACAAGCGCAGACCCCGAGACACCTCTAACGTGCGTGACGCAATTTAAGCTTTTAGATTCATGACTAGATAGGGAATTCATATCTGGATTACATCCATGCCTGCGAGGGCGCAGGCACTAGGGATATTGCAGGCGTTGGCCCTGTCATTTACAGACGGGCGTTGATGATGTCGACGACTGCTAGAGGTTAACACAAAGCGACACACAGAGGGGGATTAATCTGCACATACAGGCAGGCTTCAAGCTGGCACCGCCAACGAGGAAACCATCGACATCGGCCTCCTTGGCCAGATCGCGGCAGTTCTTCTCGCTGACAGAACCACCGTAGATGATGCGGGTGTTGTCGGAGACCTGGGCAGAGATGGTCTCGGTGAGCCACTTGCGGATGGCGGCATGGACCTCCTGAGCCTGCTCGGTGGTCGCAACCT
Source organism: Aspergillus ambiguus (assembly GCF_047715705.1). Classification (NCBI taxonomy): domain Eukaryota; kingdom Fungi; phylum Ascomycota; class Eurotiomycetes; order Eurotiales; family Aspergillaceae; genus Aspergillus; species Aspergillus ambiguus. Next base: position 160,457 of record NW_027395553.1, on the reverse strand, counting down.
TGCCGGTACCGATAGCCCTAGAACAGGTTAGCAGGGATTGATCATTTTTTGAAGGGGGTGAAGTCATACCAGACGGGCTCGTAGGCGACGACAACCTTCGCCCACTGCTCGGTGGAGAGTTCCTTGGCGACGGCGTTGAGCTGACGGGTAACGACGTCGATGGTCTTGCCAGCCTCACGCTCCTGTAACAGCATTAGAAGGGATCTGTTCCTCGTGCATCTGGGATGGTCGACGATGTGGGGTAACGAGGGACGCTTACCTCAAGAGTCTCACCGATGCAGAAGATGACGCTAACGCCGCCCTCAATGGCGGCCTTGACCTTGCGAGCGATGAACTGGAAAAGATTAGCACTGCAATGTCCCCTTTTTTGGGTTGTTTAGTCTCCCGTTCCGTGACGTGGAGCGCTACGCATTACCCAAAGGGGAAACAGTGAGGGGCAAGCAACATACCTCGTCGGACTCCTTCAGAATGACACGACGCTCGCTGTGACCGATGATGGTCCAGTTGATCTTGGCATCACGGAGCTGTTCAACGGAGATTTCACCGGTGAAGGCGCCGTTGGGCTTGTCGAAGACGTTCTGGGCGGCCACGCCGATGTTCTCGTTGGCGGCCTGACGGGCCAGCTGGAGGTAGAGGGCAGGCGGGGAGATGACGACCTCGGAAGAGGGATCGAGCTTAGCATCATTGAGGTTCTTGATGATGGAGGTAATGCTGTCCGCAGTACCGTTCCTATAGGAGGGGTAATATTAGCGATTGGGGGTATACCAAGGTATGGTGGGGGAGGGGACAGCGCACATCTTGAAGTTACCACCGATGAAGAATTGGCGAGGCATTTTGAAGGGACGATTGGACGAATGGAATTGACGAAGAGAGGAATGAAGTATACGCGAGAGGGACGACAGATTGAGGGTGATGGATAGGTAGAATGGAGAGGAAGAGGAGGGAAAAGACGGAAGAAAAGACGATGACGAAAAGGAAAGGCTTTTGGCGGGGCAGCCGCTTATATGCCTACCCGGCTTATCGATAAGCCTTCTCCGGGGTCGCCCGTCCATCGACACCACCACCTGGTGGAGGAGGATGAACGGCCAGAGCTGTTCACTGCAGTTCTCTCCTCGCTTGACAGAGAGCAGCTGCATCTCCTTGCGAGCGCCCCTCTACGGCGTTTTCAACCACGCTATCAAGCCACCAATGCGAAACCCTCCGTCGACCAGCCGCTGTACGGATCTTACCATGTACTCTTCCCCTTGGACTTTGATATCGGCCTTCGTTGGATCGCGAAAATCCCAATTGACGGCACGGTGGCCAAATGGTTAGTTGTCCGCCTCCGCCATGACCTCTAAGGCGAACACAATGCGCCTGTCGAAGGGCGAGACCATGATTCCTCTTCCGGATGTTTTGGACTTCTCCTCAACCACGCAGAACACTCTCGGATGCCCTTACATTATCATGACTTTCGTTTCTGGATTCCCTCTATATAACATCTAGTTTAGACACCGTCTGAATGACGCCAGCCCCGACCTCACTCGTTCACGCCGAATTCGCGCCCTCGAAAGCATGGCCTCAGCAGTGGTGCAGCCGGACAGATTTTTATTTCGGGCTGGCGGCCATCTTCTCTTTGGGCGTGATGGAAACCCATCTGATATCGGACCTACGCGACGAGTTGACCACAAGGCCATGGTTGACCGATGGTTTGTCCATAAAGATCCAGATGACAACCCCATATATGTCGAGCGTGCCCATCCAACGATCCGAAAGCATACTACACCCGTGTGCTCGACATACACTCCGAACAGAAACCGGTTCCTAAGGGCCTCGCAATGCTCTGAGCCCAGTGGGATGGAACCCTTCGTTCTTGCCCATGCAGACTTTGACATCCAGAACTTCATAGTATCAAAAGAGAGCGAGCTCCGAGGTATCATCGATTGGGATGGGGTGGCTGCGATGCCTCGCACTCTTGGCAACGAGAGATATCCTGGGTGGCTCACGCGCGACTGGGATCCGGCTATGTACGAATATAAAGAGCTTATGGAGCATGGGAGGAACCAGAATGTGTGTGGGAAGATTCGCCCGAATATCTCGCCTACTACCGTAACATCTATGATGGCATAATGGCAAGGCATCGTCTGGAGAGAAGAGGATGTGAAGCAAACCTCCTGCCAAGTATCCCTCATTACAGAGAAAAAAAAACTTAGTCATTGCGGCGGATGAACCCTCGATGCCGAGATGCGATTCTGCGTAAAACGGTGCATGAAATATGGAATGCTGCGGGAGGAGGTGAGCAACCGGACTTTACGGACCTTGTCGACATGTTCGTCGAAAACAATATGGATGCTGGAATGATGGAAACGCTCCATAGGGGGTTTAACGCCCTTATGTCAAAGAAAGAGTTGTAGCGTGCACTTGATAGACTTTTCAGTAGAGCAGCAAGGGAGGCACATCTATTATATCGTGATTATTATGGTCTCCATATATCAGTCATAACGTACTACCTAGGTATAGATGTCTGGTTCATCGTTACAATACATCTTCGTATCCTACCCAACTCCATAGAACAAGTACAGGAATCACCAACGACCAAAACAAAAGAAAAGGAAAGAAAGGGAAAAAAAAATACATCAGTAATGTCGATGATAATACCCCGGCTCTCTCATTGACATACATCTCCCCAAATAACACTCATCCAGCATGCGTTGGCGCTCTTCGACCATCTGTTCCCGACGCTTCACCCTCGCTTCACGATCATCCAACAATTGATCGCGGATATCATGGCGGATCCGCAACTTGTCGTACTTCTCACCCAAGCTACCAACCAGAGCCAGGTCGTCGGCTACGACAACTGGTTCCTGCACGATTTTCGGACGATCCCGGGTGAGCCGAGCAACCGCCCGAGTAGGATACCCTTTCGGGACCCGACGCAGTGGGTTTCTGCTGTCCGCTGGAGTCACCTCCACATAGCCATCCGGGTACCGTGCAGGGTGAGCACCTCCGTGCGGTGCGCGCACGTACTTGGGGTCATTGTTGGCGTTACGTGGTTGCTTGCGATAGTGCGTGCGATATCTTGATTCCGCTCGTCGTGACTTGGACGAGTGTTGTCGGTACAGACTGCCTCTCCAGCGGGCGTGCGACGGTTCGACGTATTGTCCATCGTCATCGGACCCTTCCGTTGCAGAGCTGTACTCCTCCGGGTCGTCAAAAAGCATGGATTCCGCGTCACCCGCGCTGCTGGACTCCATGAGGTAGTCGTGCTCTGCGTCCATGGGCGGATTTGGTGCTTGCGGTGGTCCCCTATGCGGCGGAGGTATGTTCGCAGCAACATGCACGTTCTCCCTACCAGGGGGGCCGAATTGGTGGTGACCATTGGGGAAGCCCTGCCCCTGCTGGTGTAAATTGCCCGCCATGGGGTTATTCCCGTTCAGGACCTCAATCGGAGGAGCGTGTCCAAGCCCCCCGGCGCGTGCGCCATTCATCATGTCTGGGTGTTGCTGCGGTGGACGCATGCCGGCAGGAATTCCTGCCCATTGGTCTTGACTGACTGGGGGAGCACCTCCCGCAGGGTGGCCTTGCTGATGGAACTGTGGAGGCACTTGCTGCGGAACTTGACCAAACATGGGATGGGACGTCCGTTTGGGGTCGGGCCCGGCGGGCCAGTTCTCAAACGGCTTGTTCATCGACCGATGAGGCTCGTGGTTGATCATGGGATCTTCAAAGCGCGGGGCGAAGCCATCCCGACCCTTGGGGGTGGTATCGAAACTCACCTGGACCGGCTGGGGCGTCTTGGAGTATGATCCCGTATTGACGGCTTTTCGCGACAGGATGATATCCATAGAGAGGGTCTCATAATCCCCTCGGCGCGAGTTCTTGCCCTTGACGGCCTTCTCTGACTCCTTGATGTACACGCAGGTCCATTCGTAGCGGGGATCATTCTGTCGGAGCTCCTCGATCAACTCGTCCACCGCGGTGCGTTTCGCCCGGGTTAGGTTCTGATACTGGGATGCGGCGGAGAATTTCTTTTTATGCTTCTGCACCATCTGGTGCAGATCGGCCTGCGACAAATGCATGCGCTTCTTCTCGACATTGCTCCAGGTAGACCTCTGGCCTGGCAGGACATCCGACTTGAAGAATGTATACCCGTCGTAGTAGAAGACGGAACGGGGATCAGGCCCGACATCTTTGACCGTGATCGGTTCTTTTGCAGCTCGGTTGCCTCGACCCGGGGTGTATCTACCGGCGTTGACATCCAGCCGAGCCATATCATCGACCAGTTGTGCGGGGGCGGGGGTGGCACTATGGATCACTCGGGGCATATCCCCCATATACATCTGTTGATGTGGCGGGGGATGATGAGTTGGAGGGGGTGGCGGGAGATTCTGGTTGATAACCGCCATGGTAGACGATATAGATCTAGTATAGGAGCTGGATACCTATATAGTGCGAATATTCAGTAACAACGCCCACCAATACTTTTCGACTTTTTATATTTTATATTATGATAAACAATGAAGAATGAAGAGAAAAAGGGAAACAGAACTAAGGAGACTGGATATCCAAGCGCGGTGGGGAATGAAGGCTTGATATACATAGACCCCCTCCCTCCACGAGATGGGATAGGCAGAGGGGCCTCTCTCCCTCCACATAAAACCATCAAAACAGCGTTGCACAATGACCAGACCCCTGCTCGTCTGCCTGCCATTAGGTTTATGCCTAGCAGTCTCGGAAAAAGTCAGACTCACAACGCCCGCCGGTCACAACAGCCTCCACCGTCCAATGATATGGATGGACGCTGGCGCAGATGGGAGAAGCTCACGTTGGTTCTTTGAAGGTATTTTGCCCTTTGCCCTTCAGCGCCCATCAACACGAGGCAAACCTTGAAGCTGGGGCGTTAAACCAAGCCCGGGCGTTGCAGAGGGTGAGGCTACGTTCGTTTCGTCTCTATCGCTCCCCTGCCATTTGTTCTCAGCCTCATCCAGGAGGCGATGCACCGCGGACAGATGTCAGACGGCACCCTCCATGATTCGACCCGATCCTTTCTGGATCGAAGGCTAATAGGAAAGAGAGAGGGAGAGAAGCCAAAAAAAAAAAAAAAAAAAAAAAGGCGCAATCGTCCTCGTGCAGTTCCACGAGGCCGCATGAATACTATGAAGGATGCGATGCATGCTATTCGACAAGCCGAGAAACAAGCAAATGGAATTGTCCTACCCTGCTCCCATATTGCATTTCAATTGATTCCCCCCTCCACTGCCCCATTCAATTCGATTCAAGAACGAAAGGCGGTCGACGTCGTCTCCATTGGAGACAGCCTCCTGTTATTTTTATTGGCCTTGAGCCAGTGATGAGATGCAGCATCCTGCAGCCAAGAACAGGCAGAACAGGCACCGCTGCTGGAGAGTCGCTAACAGACGAAGCCCATGGCGTCGACCGAGTCGGTAAGAATACGTGCGTCATCCAATGAGGGGTAAACCTGGAGCCTGCACTGCCTATCTTCATCTCTGCCGTGCTGCTAGCTGTGGTTTTCTGCATTCTTGTCGACACCATGGAGGGCTTCAGTGGGTCAGGTTTATTACTGCACAACATCAGTCGAAGGAGTTGCATAAATGTAGCTGTATACGTATGTGCTTTTTACTCCTTCCTGTTGTCTCCCTATGCACGAGAGGCGATTATTGCATGCATTCAGCTGGGACGCTTTTTCGCCCCTTCATCATGGGCGTTTCGTCGTCAGCGTCTCGCACCCGGGCGATCAGGATTCGAGCCCCCGCATACCAAAGGCCAAGAGTAACCTACCCTTCGCGACGAATGAGACAGCCCGATGACGAGTTCATGACTCACGGATTGGGTTTTGGATGTGCACATTATTCCCTTAGGCCTTGTGACTCTGGTGACCGCTCTTTCGCCCTCACCTTTTGGATGTCACGGTCGTAGCTTTCGATGGTTATTGGGGATCCGGGACGACGCAGTTATGGCCATCCAATTACTGTCCTGCATCGACTATGTCCGTCGGGTATGCGGCAGCATGTCGTGGGCTGGACCGATGCGATCTATGCACGGCAGTTGATGTACAGCCACCGTTGGCTATCTCGTGCTATCCAAGCTCCATCCAGTTGTTTATTCACTTCATGTAACTGGATAACGTTAATAATGTCCTGCGTACCCTGCATCAAAAGGTTGAACCTCTGAGACAGCGACCGTGGATTTAGCTGCGCATCACACGTGAGAAATTTTACGTAAAACCATAAAGATATTTTCTCAATATCCTCTAAGTTAGAATGAGTGTCCTGGGTCTCTACACCTAATCTATATATATATATTTACTGATCCTCAGAGTTTGGGGCCGATCTTCCCTGCAAGAGATTGTAGCACCACATCGGTCATCATCAACACCATCTCCTCCTCCAGTCGGCGACCGACTAATTGCAGGCTTACAGGCATTCCATGGACCAGATCCGGAGAGTCTGCTCGTAATCAGCATCACATACACATAGCGAAGTAACATGAGATTTCAACTTACAGTCACCCTGAACCTGTGCGTCCACCGGACTCAAAGGCGTATGGTTGGCATACGCCGCATCAACACTCCTGTCGCTGTTCACGCCGCAAGGGAACGAGACAGCGGGATAATCCAGGATGTTGAAAACACCGGTATATCCCACATAACCAAACTTGCCATTTTCCACGGAACTATACGGTGTGGTCGGGCCTGTTGAACCAAACCATCAGCACACGAACAGCACCAGTGCGAGGGAAAACATACAGAGAATCGCGTCAATGCCCGTCGCATTCCACCGATCTTGATATGCCTTGCAGAGGTTATTCCGCGCCAACTGTAGCTGCCACATTTCATACACCCCAAGCTCCGAAGCCTCCTTGTAGGCTTTCATCTCCGGACGCCAGGGCTCACCTGTTGGCTTAAGCAGCTTTTCGACCGACTGTCCGCCATCAGCGACAAACATGCGTCCAAGAGTTGCCAGTAACTCCACGTGTCCCGTCGGTGCCCAGTCGACAATTTGATGACCCGCCTCTTTTAGCCTCTGCACCGTCTGTTTCAGAGCGCGTGAAACGGGGGGAGTCGGTGTGACCACTCCGTCGTTCCAAAGAACAGCGATCTTCAACGTACGCTTGGGCTGGACGGTGCGCCATGCGATGGGTAGACATTTCGGGTCTCTGATCCAGGGCTTTTGGCCGACTACCGTCTTCGACCAGAGAACAATCTCTTCCAGTGTCGGAGCCATTGGGCCGTTGACACTGTTCACGGCTTCTTGACCAGCGAGACCGCTGCGGGTTTGGAAATTGGGGAAACGCCCGAACGACGGCCTGATGGTAAAGATACCGGTGCAGGCTGCGGGAATACGTAGGGAGCCGCCTGTTATATTTGACACCAGTTAGGTCTTCCTGTATATATAGTACTCCTGAGTTGAGCTCCTACCAATGTCTGTGCCCACGCCGAGACGACTGCCCCCAAAAGCAATCAGGGCGGACTCGCCGCCGGATGAGCCTCCAGATGTGAGCTTCCTATTTCGAGGGTTCACCGTGCGGCCAAAGACGTTGTTTACCGACTCCGCAATCATCATTGCGGTCGGTACATTGGTCTTTACATAGAGAACGGCACCGGCCTCCAAGAGCAAGTCTATCAAGGTGCTGTTGTAGGTTGCCGGGTCATTGACCAAGGAGGTAAAGCCGATAGTTGAATCGACACCGATGATGTTGAAGTTGTCCTTGATCGAGATGGGGAGCCCGTGAAAGGGGCCGATTGTCTTGCCTGTCTTCTTTAGATAAGCATCCAGCTCTTTTGCCCGTGTGATTGCTTTTTCGAAGAGTATTTCCGTCAGACAGTTGGTCTATACACCAATAGTAAGTATATAAGTACTACAAATACGTGAAGAGAAGATGTGTATACCAATTGGTGAGCAGCGGCAGCTGTCTTGCAGAATGCTCTTGTTACTTCCTCCGAGGCCCATGATCCAGACGACAGCTTGGACAGCAGCTGCGGTGCTGGGGTCCCCGTGATCTCCAATTCACGGTCTGTAAACCACCCTGACCGCCGGGGAAACGTTGTCACATCCAATTGACTGTCTGGTGGGAAGATGTTGGCCGGAATTACCCATTCTGTGGGGATGGCGCTCTTGAGAGTCTGCCGTTTCTGTGCGGCAATAGTATCCCAGCTCATTTTGACGGATTTCTGGTAGTAAGGTAGATATGGCTGTTCGTGTCACTCAGACGTTCGGGTTACGCTTTTGATGGCTGCTGGGACCGCGGTTCCATTTGTATACAGACCAGGGCGGGGTTTAGAGCTCTGATACCGAGCGATAGCCGGACGACACACTGATGTTGTGAGATAAACCCCATCTTGTGAGCCTGCGGTCTGCATTGTGATTCGTCCCAGCAACCGTGGTTAGAGAACTAGTGACTTTTCGCGATCCTGATATGGAACCGGCGAGTTTAGCCTATTGAGAGGGGAATCGTGGATGTTGATGCGGAGACGTATGCGGAGATCAGATAGGTGACGCAGCAGGGAATGGCAAGATAAACGACGGTTCGGATATTTTGCCGACAAAAAGGCCTTCCCCTCATTGCAACCAACGATTTGGTGAGGAATACGAGGAACCGAGGCCGATGTTGTTCGATGGCTGAAGTAGTTCATGACCGTCGCATAACTGACAAATTCCGGACTAGATAAGTAGATAGGCCTTATAGACCCCTCTTCGTCTGCCTTGGCTGTCAAGCCAAGAGCAGGATAAGATAGAGTACGGGTAAGAGTATATAAAATCGGGGTCTCGCCAGAGAAAGATGTTGTCTTCAGAGTTGGAGAAAGTCTGACCCTAAGGTATCGCATTAGATCATGCTCTCAAGTTTTATCTCGTACCTGAAGGGCCAGGAGAGCATCCCCGGAGAAGCAAAACTGCTCCGGAAGCTCGACTGTTTTATTTTGTCATTCTGCTGCCTTTGTTATTTCGCCAATTATCTGGATCGTACCAACCTGTCGAACGCCTATGTATCGGGCATGAAAGAGGAGCTGAATTTCCAAGGGAACCAACTCAACGTGATCAACACCGTCTTTACCGTGGGCTATATTGTTGGACAGATTCCATCTAATCTGGCTCTGACTTACGTACGACCTCGCATCTTCTTTCCGGCGATGATGACCATCTGGGGTGGTCTAACAATGATCACCGCGGCGGTGCATAACCCTCAAGGGATCATGGCCATCCGGTTTTTCTTAGGGTTAGCAGAGTCTAGCACCTTTGTAGGAACGCACTACATACTGGGATCGTGGTATACCGAGAAAGAATTAGGAAAACGAAGTGGTATCTTCACGGCATCAGGTCTCGCAGGGACGATGTTTGGTGGCTTCATCCAGACTGGCATCAATTCTTCGCTGCATGGTGCCAGGGGTCTCTCAGGCTGGAGATGGCTATTCATAGTTAGTCACTTGTGACCATCTTTATATTGATTCTGTTTACTAATAGGGTTACCACACCAGGTTGACGGTCTAATCACAATTCCCATTGCTATCTATGGCTTCTTCCTCTTCCCAGATACCCCTACAACGACAAAGGCGCCATATCTGTCAGCTGAAGAACGGGCCCTGGCAATAGCTCGCATCCCGGAAGCTAGCGTTATTAAAGTTTCCCTGAACATCGCGTTTGTTAAGCGCGTCTTCACCACATGGTACTGGTATGCGTTTACTATGCTGTGGGTAATTGCTGGTGAAACGGAGTCATTCTCCACGAATTATCTCTTAGCCCTGTATATGAAGGCGCACCCAACGAACAAGTATACAGTTGCCCAGCTCAATAACTATCCTACGGGTATTCCGGCCGTGGGAATAGCGTCAACCCTGTTCTGGGCAACTCTAACCGACTTTTTGGGCGGAAAACGATACCTCGTAGGCTATTGGATAGGTATTACGGGAATTATCACCTCTGCAATGATCCTCACCCGATTTGAATCGACGGCAGTCGTCTTTGCAGCTTATTATTGGGCAGGATCTGTTTATGCCTGTCAAGCAACTTTCTTTGCCTGGTGTAATGACGCGATGCGTTATGAGAATGACCGGTTACGCTCCGTTGTCATCGCCAGTATGAATACGGGGAGCAATGCCGTCAATGCATGGTGGAGTATCTTGTTCTACTCGGCAACGTTTGCGCCCCAGTTTATCAAGGGAATGTGGGCGATGATCGGATGCTCGATAGCCCTGATCTTTTGGACCTCGGGAATCATCTATATGACAGTAAGAAGTCAGAGAAATCGCGAAGACGTTGAGATACGACCGGGGGAGACGGATCTGAAACGAAACGCCGTAATGGCTTAGAGGTTTAGCATATGCGGTATAGATGGATCACACTTGACATGAGACATGTTGTATTTAACAAATGACTTGATACTATAAGTATGCGAGACGGCGCTATGGCAGAAAGTCCCAAAAAAGCCACGTCATGAAGTATGACCACGGCGCTTATCACAGCATTGCCTTATCGGAGGTAGCAAGTTTCAATTCATGATTCAATTCGGTGAACCCCTACCGGTAATCAATAGAGTAGATTGACTCTAACGCATAATTGATGCAAATATAACGCCTTCAGGCCCGATATCATGAAACTAGTGTGGAGTGACGGACAAGATAGAGACAAAATTCATAAGCTGGAACGGGCAAACATGGCAAAGCGTCATTACTGTCGGAGATTGTCCAGACGTGCTTGGAGATCATCATCACTGGCAGCGGCGCCTCCCGCGCCAACGGGCTGGGCAACTCGTGTCTCGCCCACCGCTGTTGCCTGTATGTCTGTTGGGGTTGTACCCAACTGGGAAGGAACATTAGCAGTTGTTGAATTCAGAGGGCGCTGGCGACCACCTACCGCTTGGTTGAGATCAACGCCAATCTCATCGAAAATCTCCTTCAGAATATCCTCGCCCTCTTCCTCTTCACCCTCCATACCGGTTGCTTCATCAATCGCATCATCCATCATTTCCTGTCGTTCATCCATGACCTCGTTCTCGCGCTCGAACTCCATGGCGATTCGTTGCAGTGCTGGTAGGTTCATCTGTCGGTTCATACTGCCCAATAGCATTGTAGCACCTTTCATGGACTGCATCATCTGTTCATTGCTCCGGACGGTCTGGCGGAAGGGAGAGGCAAGTAAGTATATGGACGGGGAGCGGTTTGCTCGGGGACGGAGCCAGCTGTACCTGGATTCGAAGCGAAATGGCTTGCAGTTGTGTGCGCATTTGATAGAACTTTTGAATATACCTAATTGCGAATCGAGACCACTTAGCATGGAGCTGCGACGCAAGAGTCTCGGGAATACACCATCAGGCAACGTACCTTCTTGTCCGAACCAGATCTTTGGCCTGGATCTTACAAGCGCCTACCTGGCCATTCTTCGCACTCTTTTTGATGTCCTGCACCAGTTTCTTCTCTTGGTTCTCCAATTTAACTCTCTCCCTGTCGAGTTCCCGCTGCGTCCTATCCAGCGCCCTTTGGTGTTTGCGCAGACGCTCTGCGGGCGTCATGCGTTTCCCGAACGCCCACTCGACAATCTAGAGAGGGTCAGTGAGGGAAGACGCATCTCATAGTGGCGCATCGAGAGACACTTACATTCATGATGTGTATAAGGAGCGACAGGAACAGGTAGTGGAAGACGAGAAGCGCCAGATAGCGGGGAGGAGTGGGTTAAGGCCAGGCAGTTCAGTCTGTTGGTGACATCAAGTGGTAATTAATCTGCGTATCGATGAAACGGAAATACTGCCTGTTTTATTACCCGTGTCACATGCGTGGTCCCCAACAGGGCTAGCGTGGAAATTTGTAGCGGCGGAATCACGTAAGCACCCGCCGTTCTTCCGTCACGTTAACTCTATCAAATTACCTGATACTTCGAGTGTTGTCACCCAATCCTCTCGCCATCTCCTCGCCCCTCGTTTACAATCTCATGCACATCGCTTCTCTCCCAGTATGAGTCAGGAATACTTTTCCGGCAAGGGTGGCTCCTCTGCCGGAGAGGGTTCGTCGAGACATCCTCCTGAGGATGAGCCCTCCGAGAACCCTTTCTTCTCATCGCCCCCACCCGCATACATGACAGTCGGGAATGGTTCGACTTCGGAGAGCGCCACCGCGTTGATGGCCTCGTTGAATCAGGATTCGGGATACGGTGGTAGCATCGCCAGCGGCAGCTTGATGGATGGAGAAGCGGACAGTCGTTGGAGACCGGAGTTTATGGTGGACCGGCCGACCCCCCAACATACTCCAACACGACCAGGAGAATGGAATCCGGCTGGTTTGTCGCCCCGTTTAGAGCATGGGATGAATGTTTTTGGTGAATACTAACCTCTATTTCATCGCTACAGCCGAGCATGAACGACAAGTGGTCGCGAGTCATGTCCATCAACTTCTTTAGTATGTTTAGCGAATCCCCTGTGTACCAGTCAGTGGCCGTGGTTTTATTAACGATGCGTGCAGTAATTCGAATAGGACGAAACTTGGTCGCGCTATCTCCCGGACAATCGAAACCCTGAAAGAACTCCAGGATATGAACCGCCAATGGCCTGCACACTACCCCTCTGTACAGGGTACTCCTGGCACCCCGACCCCCGAGTCTACGTCGCAAAGGCCCTCCTTGAGCCAGACCCAATCCAATTTCGACGAATCAAATACCATCCCCGATCACCTTCGACCCGGAACTCTAAGACGTGCAGCAACAATGCCTACCAACGAGGATCTGCCAGAGTCCAGCACAGCGGCCGAACGTCGTCCCCCACCGGAGCCGAGACTGATGAGCCCACAGATCGCGCGCGAGTTCTCCATTCTGAAGTTGGATCTTAAGCTGGGTGCTCTGTCACAAGCAGAATTGGTACATTCGCTGGAAAAGGCTTCTATCGCTTCTCTACTGGATGGGAAAATCAGTCAGAGCGTCAAGCATTTGCTCTCCCTGCGGGATAGAATCGAGGATACGTCCAGCAAGGTCCTGATTACTGGAGACCTGAATGCAGGAAAATCGACTTTTTGCAACGCCTTGTTGCGCCGGAAGGTATTGCCTGAGGACCAGCAACCCTGCACTAGCATCTTTTGCGAGGTCCTTGATGCACGGGAGAACAGTGGAATCGAGGAAGTACACGCCGTCCACAAGAATGTGCAATATAACCGCAACGATGAAAGTACATACGACGTGTATGCATTAAATGAGCTGGAGAATATCGTGGTCGACAATTCCAAGTATATGCAATGCAAGGTTTACGTCAAAGACACACGGACGATTGATGAATCTCTGCTCAACAACGGAGTGGTCGACATTGCGCTTATCGATGCCCCTGGGCTGAACTCGGACTCCCTGAAGACTACGGCCGTCTTTGCGCGACAGGAAGAAATTGATGTCGTCGTATTTGTCGTGTCGGCTGCAAACCACTTTACACTCTCTGCGAAGGAGTTCATTCTAAATGCCGCCCACGAAAAAGCATACATGTTTATCGTCGTCAATGGATTTGACCAAATTCGAGACAAACAACGCTGTGAACGCATGATTTTGGATCAGATTAACAAGCTGAGCCCTCGCACATACAAGGAGGCTGCAGAGCTCGTTCACTTTGTGTCAAGCAACGCCATTCCCGTTTCGCCACCCCTGTCTATTGAGAGCTCGGGCTCCGGTAGTGGGGGCGGCGGAGACGGCCCGGACCCCGATGGGGATGACGACGACGATAAGTCCGAGGATAAAGGCAAAGGTAAAGGCAAGGAAAAGGAGAAGATACAAGATTTCGAGAACCTTGAAGGTTCTTTGCGGCGCTTTGTCCTCGAAAAGCGCTCTCGCTCGAAACTCGCTCCTGCCAGAACATACCTACTTAACCTTCTTGCTGACATCAACTCCTTGGCATCGGTTAACCGTGATGTTGCTGAGTCGGAACTCAAGCGTGTCACTGACGAGTTGACGGAGCTTGAACCGGCGTACGAAGAGGGTAAGAAGAAGAAGGTGGAGCTTGGAGATCTAGCAGAGAAGAGCATTGATGATTCATGCGAAGACGTATACAACCACACTCGATCCACACTAGGAAACACTATTTCTCGCGTTTCTGAGGCTGACCTAGGCGTCGAATATCCCGGTCTGTTCTCGGCTTTCCAGTATGCAGAAGACCTTAAAATGGCCATGTTGGAACAGATTTCGGCGTCTGTGTTTGATTGTGAGGATTATGCCCGCGAAAAGACAGTTCAGGGTGTTGGGTTCATCCAGAATGTTGGCCTTCTTCACGTGGGAGAAGACAAATTCACTCCTCTCAATTTCCGTGCTGATATGATGTTCCGTCGAGGCCGTCGCCATACCCTTGCCCGGCAGGTCGACACGGAAGTCGACTTATGGGACTTCTTCGACCTCTCTAGCCTGTGGGAGCGACAGGAGAAGATGGCTGGGACCGGAGTGGCAATGACAGCCTTAACTGTTCTGGGAGGCAGGGCCTTTGGTGGTATTAGTTGGATTGATAGCATGTTCACTGCTACAAAGGTTCTTGGACCAAGCAATATGCGACGCCTTCTTCTTCCTGGAATTGTCGCAGCGGGTAAGTCGAAGTCTTCTTCAATTGATGGCCCTAAGCTAACCTCTATAGCTGCTCTAACTGCCGCCTATGTCCTTTCTTCAATTCCCACCACACTTCCTCCTCGACTTTCCCGTAAACTTGCGGCGACTCTTTCCGAAATGGATTATGTGCACACTAATGCCACCAGAATATCATCAGAAGTTCGTCGAATTTTGCGTATACCGGCGACCAATCTTCAGAACAGCCTCGCGCAGGGCATCGAAGATCTCGGTAGACGCAAGCTCGAAGTTACGAAGACGAAACACGAGAGCGAGACCGCCTGCAAATACTTTTCCAACCTCTTCCGTGATAGCACTGAGAATCGACATTCTGTGGAGAGCATTGATCTCGATGGCCCGTTACCTGGTGGATTGGCAGCTCACGAAGCATGATGTTGGGTTCCAATGCCTTTCTACCTTTCTTTACTCCCCTTTCCATTGTATAAATCTTATGATGTGGTATGGATTATTCTGTTGTTCAGTTGTTGGAGCTGGTTGTTTCTGATACACATTTCCTTGATTCATTTGCCTTCTCAAAATATCCCATCTTGTACAATTATTTACTCTGTCCGTTCTACGATTGACCACCATTGATTTTGTCTACTTCATTTATTAGCATTTATGCATGGTGATAGCACTCGTCTCCGAAGTTCAATGACAAGTTAATCCCCAGGATCTAATTTGTTTAACGAGTCAGGTTGGAAGGCTGAAATTAGAATTTGTCAAGACAAAGAAAACTTCACGTTTAATGCCATCATCTGGTAAGGTCCAACGAAGACGCACCTTTTCCAACGCCTTCTTTCGGGGCTTATCCGAAGATAATACCTAAATGAGTGGAAAGAAGAGTGAGCAACATCAACAAAGGGAAGGGCACCTTTACCAAATTGACAAACCCTCACGGTCAATTCGGGTACCCGAAGACTGAACGAAGCGCTCTCGCGGAACCGACAGTGAGATACGCTTCGGGAACGTTTAGTGACGTCTTATGGAAGCCTTAATCATCCGCGCCTGACGAATGAATATCAAGTCCAAGTCTATCTACGACGTCTAGCAGAGAAGGATGATGAGGCGCAATGTTGTAGGCAATAATAGATTGGACTCTCGGGTGACCGTAACATCACGATGTTCTAATCAAACTACGATCATGCTACCATGTTAACCGCTTGCGGTTGGGCAAATGATGCCAAGATCTGTCCTTAAAAAAGATCCAATTCTAGACGGCCTAGACGGCCTGGGCTGGGCTAGAAGACGCGACAGCTGTCAAAACTTCTCACATATTTCTTATTCGGAGTAAGCGTGGCGTTAGCGGGGTAATAGACAAAAGTCCTCTGTCGTCAGCAGTGATAGCACCACCCAGTTCAGGGCCTCGTTGTTGGACGTGTCCTAGTAGCATTTGATCTATCTCGAAGTGCGAATATGCGCATTACAGATACCTCCCCTCTGCGTGGAGTTGACGGTTCAACCTTCGACTCTCTTAGAGATCTCTGGAACACCACGGAAATAATCACCGACCATCACAATGACCCGAGTTTGGCATATCAGCGGAGCAAACACTGGCTTCGGCCTTGAGCTCGCCCTCAAAGCTCTCGCGGAAGGCGATCGTGTCATTGCGGCCGTTCGCACTCCTTCCAAAGTCCCTGACAGCCTCAAGCGACCGGAAGTCGAAGTCTTGCAATTTGACCTCACCTGGTCGCAGGGAGTAATGAATGAATACGCCGAGAAAGCGTTTGCCGCTTTCGGACGACTGGACGTTCTTGCAAATAATGCTGCCTACTCATATATGGGGGCTATCGAGGAGTCCGAGTCCGTCTCAGCGCATGGTGGCGCACTGTGACTGGAACTGACATTGGATAGAGATTCTGCAGTGAAAGCCCAATTCGACACGAATGTATTCGCCCTCCTCCGTCTTGTCCGGGCTGTCCTCCCAGGACTTCGCAAACAGGGCAGCGGAACGATCGTTAACTTTTCCTCTATTGGCGGACTACACTCCTATCCATCCAACGGTATTTACTGCGCGACTAAATTCGCCGTTGAAGCTATCACTCAAGCCCTCGCCGCGGAAATAGCCCCATTCGGGCTCAATGCTGTGATTGTTGAACCAGGATACTTCCGTACTTCGTTCCTCAATTCGGTCACGTCGGGTGCGAATATCGCGCCTGCGCTGGACGTGTACGAGGGCACACCGGCGCACGAGGCTCGCGCCGCGTTCACTAAATACAATGGATCTCAGCCTGGAAATCCGAAGGAAGGCGCTGCAAGAATCTGGGAATATGTGGCCGATGCGGGCTTGCTGAAGGCGAAAAAGAAACTGCTGAGACTACCACTGGGAACGGATACGGGGGCGGTTTTGAAGCAGCATACGGCTGAGCTGGCTGAGACGGCTGCTCATTATGAGGAAGTCTGGAGAAGCACGGATTTCAAGGAATAAGGGGTCCACCTATTGGACTTTTTCCGTAACTAAATAGAATGCCGCCTTGATTCTATCGCGCAATCTACAAATTGTGATCGCAGTTTCTGCAAAACCAGTACAACCTTTGAACCATCGAGGAATTTCCTGGAAAATCATCATTACTGTCTGTATACGTATAGATAGCTTGTCCCTATTTTGGTCCCTCCATAATGTCGGATACATAAATTTTAGGCAAATGATGGAGAACAAATTCAGGGCTACTGTTGTAGTGAATTGCTGAAATGAACGAATCTCAGGAAAGCGCTTGCTTTTCGTCCAAAATGTTGGTAATCTCTCGTTGCGGGGGACTGGGATTCTACAGGGACTGGCCATAGGTGATAGTATACATGTGATCTATGTTTCTGTCTTCCCTCCTGCTCTAGGGACCTGGACATCTACCTCGATCGAGCGCTCAATCGAATATATTCCTGTTAACCCTCGAGACTTGCAAACCAAAAGGACTCTTTATACGCAAGATATTCATGAATTTGACCGCGACTGGCAACTGATTTCTTTTTTCCCAACATATCCCCCGAAACGGACACTCCATCAAACTCCCTACAGACACACTTTCATGAGCTTCATGCGGTGGGTTAATTACAAAGGGGGTTATCACCATGATCCCAGACCGGTCTTTCACCTACAGCCGTAACCAGATAAAATACCATACTAGGGAGCCTCAAATTGTCAAGGGCTGTCTACGGCGATGCAGTGCCTTACTAACCTATAAGTGGCCTGAATCAAGCCCCGGAGGGTACCAGCGTTCAGCGTGGAAAACATATACGAGTTTTTCATATCACGTATACTGCCTCTTAGGAGATTTATGACGAGTTTGTGGGTTATTTTGTATCAGATGCCTTGTCGATCAATACTATCCGGGGTGCAATCTCCAGACGAAGAGGCATAGCCTCTTCAGAGAAGACGGACCTCTGACTTCTCCTGATGATACAGGGCAGAACTCAAGTGAGCAGGGCCACAAATCAATGACTCAAAGAATGCAACCCCAGCCGGTTGCGAGAACCTGACCACCAAGCTGAAGCCGAACAGTTCTATACTATTAAAGTGGCGTGACAATTCTGGTGTCGACTCCGTGGGGGAACCTGCAACCCTTCCCCATGCAAGTTTTGTGCGGACACAGATGGCCGCTGATACATCTCTCATCATAACACTGCAAACCATCCGGGCAGGCACTCAAGCGGGCGACTACCATCAGATCAAGAAGATCTGGACCCTCCAGTTTTGGCGTATGCTTATAGGTACAAGACCTATAGGTGCACTCGCCCAGTATTTGGAACTGGTTGCAGAATTTCTGTGACTTAAGAGCCTCGATCTTGCCTTTTGAGGGCTCACGTAACGGGGTATCAACCCGGTCGCCATTCACATTTTTACACACCATCAACCTGACTCTGTCCCTTCCAATTGTATTCCGGGGTGGATTGTCCAGCAGTGAGCCTTCATTTAGTACTGGGGGAGTCATTCTCGCGACAGAGGCATAATTTGGGGTCGGCGTCCGTGGCGGCAGGACTGTTGGAGAAATCGCTGCACCTCCGAATGAAACTCTTCTAGTCAGCTTTGTCGACCGAAATACTTCCGGGAACGAAGTCGTCTCGAATTCAGATGCTAGATCTCTCAGTTCACTGGCGAATGGTGGACCCTCAACTAGTGAAATACGCCTTGATCCGCGATGGGATCCCAGTACACGGGCATAACCATTGTCTGCGGATCCACAGAAGATAATGTATTGGCAATGAACATTGACAACACATTGCTCGAACAGAGCTGAGAGGGATAAATTAGAGACCTGTTTACCTTTGGGTGAACCGATATCACGATCTCACCTCGAATTTTCACATCAGAGCATTCCTTCCCACTGCCTGCATCGACAAAGTCACACAGCTGGTTTTCCATGTTGAATCCTTGGATGAAGGATTCCAGTACATCCTTCGAACTGATAATGCCTGTATCGCGATAGGTCTTGGCAAGGCCAGTGACATTTGCATACACGTGAACCATGTATTGGATGTGAGGGCTGGTGTCAGGTACGGCCTTATGCACATGATCCCGAACTGCCTTCATGAGAGCTTTCGCCGCAGAGCGACCGCCCTTCTGGCCACCTCGGACAAACTCGTCCATAAACTGCTACATGTTAGTTGGAGGGATATCACTGATAGGCGGAAAGGTTTATAATCACATTCATGTGGTCGCCATCAACGAGAACCGCTACAAATTGCAACTTCGCCTAAGCTCATGTAGTCAATAACTGATCCAGAACTGTTGTTTAGTGGATAGAATTCATTAAAGAATCTTACTTCCATACTATATTTCTCATCTAGCTCAAGCTTGCGTTTCTCTGATTCATCTCTATACAGCATAACCAGCTTCTTCTGGTCCTGCAATTCTCCATTCTCGCGTTGGAGGTCTGTTCCAAGGCTTTCAACATGATTAAACAGCTCCTGTATTCAAGCCACCGCAGTTAGCACAGCTAATGCCGCAACTTTGAATAGGATACATACCTCGATGATCTTGTCCTTGCTGCTCTCGGCAGCCCTCGCGGCCTCATATGCTTCCTTCCCTCAGCTCCGTCAAACCCAACATTTTTCTCATATCAACCATGAAATGGACACAGAAAAGAAGAACGAATGGGATCCTCATGTATTTATGGTGTAGCCTGCCTCCCGGTACGTTCTGCCCAGGCTGACCATACCCTTAAAACACGGCTGCCACGTCACGTTAGGAACACCGCAGTTGCATGAGTCTTTGTATCCCTCGCGCCACTTATCGATGGAAAGGACATTGGTTGGTTGCGTACAATTGGCCCAGCAATGGTAGCCCATGTCTTCGTCTCATCCCAAGAGTGGCGGTTGCAGGGATCATGCGAAGCGCCGCACTGTCAGGCGCAGCAAGAGCGGTAAGGCGCATTTACTCATTCACCAGCCCTTGGAGTACTGTGAATGGTGGCATGCAGATTGGTAGAGTCACATTTGTTCTTGTTGAATGAATGCCTTCGCCCTGAGCAAGGCTAGGTAAGGATGGCCCATGGCCCATCCAAGACCCCCCAGCGCCGCACCCAGCCGAGGTTTACGTTCATGCAAGTGCCGTTGCCGCATTTTTTACTTTCCAGGACCCTTAGTCTTTGTCCTAGAAGTTATCTAGGCAGCATTCTGATATGACGCCTGCCACATCTCCTCGACACGTAGTACGCAGAGCGGCTGGAAGAATCCTGATCTATATACCATGGCAGGAAAAGAGAACATCAGTCGCAGTCGCCGCTTCAACAACTGCAAATCGATCCGCCAGCAACAGACTCACCGAAGAAACAGTCTCCCCCGGAAGTCCTTCGAATACTGTCAGGAATGCGATGCCGACGTCTTTATAATAATTCGACTCAAGAGTGACGGTCAGATTTTATCCTTCAATCCTAATACCAATGGCATTTATCATGAAAGCAGCTGGTAGGCGCTTGTGACCCGTTGGATGGCCATCTGCCGACCCAGCGCAGGCTTCGCACTACCCAAGGTCGAGAGAGGTAATATGGCACGACATGGCTGCCAATATGACAGCAGAGAACGAGTATTTGCTGGCAAGTCAACTACGTAAAGGAAATCAAGGAGATTATTTCTAAACATGGAAATTGGTCATGGACATCACCCTCATACCGGCCAGGATTGATTATGGAGGTCTCCTACTCGCTAGTTAATGGGTCCTTAAGGCACTGGCATGAATACAGAATTATAGTTTCAGCTACTGCCCAGCAATTGCCGTTGGCGCATATGTAGGGTATTCGTAGCGCTGTTGACTTTCCGCGTCGCTCTAGTCCTTTAGTCCTAGCTCCAGTGGCCTTTACTCACACCACACGCACCCGTTCGGAGTGACGATCCTCAGCACCATACCGTAATCGTTTGAGAGCACCAGGCCGTCTGTGTACCGGTAGACGGTCTAAGATGTACAGATAGAAGTCAATAACCAGGGCTTGCTGGAGCTTAGCATTCCATAAGATGTTATCGGGACGAAGATCCTAGTGAATAACGCCGAAAGAACGGATCTCCTTTATTGACTGAGAAATCATACGCTACATAGCCTTACCCAGAGTATTATGGCCTACGCTCTCGCTACCTCAGCTTATAAGAAAAATATAATATATTCTCTTATAGATCGTAGGTTTGTGCTCTATTATTCTCGAGAATAATATAATATTATAACAGGGCTCAAAGGTCTCTAGGCAGGAGTACAAGATCTAAAGCTAGTGCTTACTAGCTCGAAGTCGACGAGTCATAATATCGTAAGGATAGTAGATAATCTTATATATCATATCGACTACGTATGAGGCGTTCATTTGCTAGGATGCTGCAAAGTGTCTAGACCCTTAGAGTGTGCAGGCAGCAGAGTGTCGAGACCTCAAAGTTGTCCAAACACCACATCGTTTAGACTCTAGAGTGTTCAGATACTAGGCTGTTTAAACACTGAAGTATTCCACCACCGAAACGTTCAGACCCTAGGCCATGTGGTATGGTCGCGGACCTTTCCAGGACATTGTAATTTCGGAATATCTTCACTCTTCCCTCCCATTCGAATATTAGATTTTAGTTAGCTAGCTTAAATATATATTCCTACGGTTTCTAAGCCGTCTTCCTATCCGTCGACTTATCTAATTCGGCATGGATGTTGCGTATGAACGATCGTTCGTGGCCGTCGGCACTCATTTGGGCACGGGCCATGATTTGCTCAACCAGCTCGGGTCGCAATTCGGTACCCAAAATCGACTTTATGGTTGCTGAGAGAATGTTCGGTGAAAGGGCCAAGCGGTTTGAGTGGGAAGGAGATGGCTAGACGCAATTTCCTGATATGTCTATGGAACTGTAGGAATGCACCCAAGCTGTCGATAAACATTTAATCAACTAACTACAACAAATATGACCTTACCCTGATTCGCCCGCCATAGGTCGGTCAAAGGGGCAAAGGAACGAGAAACAATGTTACATATACGCCTGTTTAGGTAGCAGAACTTTTAGGCTTCCTACGCTTGTCGCGTACGAAGATATCTGTGCAGCCATTCCGAAGGGACCTGCGGGTAGTTTCAAACAAAGGGGAGGCGGTGATAAGGTCGCTAAGCTTATGGTATCCGTAGGTACGAGAGTCGAAGTCAGTATAGTTTTTTGTAATAAGGTCACCGATGTTAGAGAGCCTAGCCCAGCCATCGTTATCAGAGGCTGCTTCTACCGTCGTTCGCAACTGATTTGTTAGGTGGCTATCGTTTGGAGTGTGTCGGGCAGATATGCGATCTTTAGGAACGATAGTATTGTTCGCATGTGGTATAAGCTCGTCAAGATGCACGAGGTTTTCAGTGTAGATAAATTTATCGCATGCAGCGACGAAGGGCTTAGGCGTTTTTTGCTCGCCGAATCCGTATACAATTGCTCCTGACTCGCGGATACGAGCGGCCAGTCGGGTGAAGTCACTGTCGCTTGAGACGAGACAGAACCCATCAAATCGGTTAGAGTATAGAAGATCCATTGCGTCTATAATCATAGCTGAGTCGGTCGCATTCTTGCCGTGGGTATACGCGAATTGCTGCATTGGTTGGATCGATTGCTCAAGGAGCTTGTCCTTCCAGCCTTGCAAATTGGGTCTAGTCCAGTCCCCATATGCTCGCCTCACATGAGCTGTCCCGTATTTCGCCATTTCAGAGTTAAGGACGGAGGACTGAGCATTGTCCGCGTCAATGAGAACTGCGAGTTTGGGAAGGTTGTTCTCAACCATGACTGTGAATGTATACGAAGTGAGAATCAGATCATAGCTAATGCTCCGGGTGTGTGTGCTATCTACAAGAAATATTTCTGAGCCCTGATATTCTCATGTGTGTATTCTAAGGAGCTGGGTCAAGTCATGACTTCGTACATACGTGATTGATTATTAAGGGTAAAGGGTCTGGATTGAGGCGGGACATGGATAACTAGTGCTCTCTGTAAACTATGTAAGAAATAGCCAGAGAAAGGGAATTGATAGGGGCACTCCCGCTTTTGCTTGGGACACTCATTAATATCACTACTTAACTAACTATTCGTCAAACAGATTCCTCGCAGGCTCCTCAATTTGGAACTCACCGAAGTAGTAAAAAGAAGTTCCCCCTCCCTACTCCCGTTGCATTAGCTTTCAAATTTACATTGCTTTTCCTCCTCCCCTAGTCTGTGGTTTCAAAGTACCCAGCATGATCTGGCGAGACCTCCAGGCTGCCCATTCATCTACCGGTCGAGTTTCCTCTTCTGCCCCTTCAGCCAATCTAGGGATTTTGCCTCCACGAATACGACGCATGGATGCTTGCCGCGAAGGGCGGACTAAATAGGCAATGCTTTGACGAGGTATCAAGGCCTGATCACCCGGGGCAGTGATCACTCGATGCAGCGAGCTGCGCAACAATTCCCCAGTCCACTCCACCAGCGTGTCACCCAGGTTCACTAGTGCGCATCCCGGCTCAGGGCGCACGTACTTCCAATTCTCCATCGTATTTTCCTGACCTGCCGGCAGGATCTGGAGCCCACCGATTACATGGAAGAGAAGAGTCAGAGTGCCGATATCTGTATGCCCGCCTAAGGAGATCCGATCATACATTGGTGCTGACTGAGGAGGGCTATAGAGCAACCTCACAGAGGTCTCCGACTCCTGATCCAGAGGACTGAGAGCGCCCAGGGTGCCACGCTGCAGCCCGAGCTGATCGTCCAGGGCGGTGAGGACAAGCCCCAATGCAGACGAGGCATGTCGAATGAACGCCTGAACTTGCAAGCGTTTATTCTCGATTGGAGGCGCATTTGTCCGGGCGGGACGATTTCCTAGCATATCATCTTGGCTAATGGAATAGAGATGCATGTGGTCGAATTTTCCATCGTCGGTCTTCAGCAATCCAGTTCTTTTATACCTGATTGCATAAAGACGCCATCAGCTAACCTAATTACAAAGTTAAGAGGCGTTAAGGAAACACCTGAACGTACCCGGTGAGATCCCTCGGCGCATCATAGGCATACTCGTCCAAGGTGGTCTGGTCCAACGCGAAGAGCTCTGTGTTCAGATCGAACATGTTTTCCGCATCTTGTAGCAGAGTCGTACCGTCGTCAGAACCACGCAAGTCAAGCAGGAAAAACCCCTATTCCCGAGATGCCGTGAATAGTTTCTCTGTCTCTGCTGCTTTTCCGTTCTGCAGCTCGCAAAAGGAAATAGTTGGTAGACTTACAACTGGGGTTTCGGCTGGAAATGGCGGAACATCTGTAAAGTACGTAGGAGTTGGCATCCTTGGAGATACTTGAGGTTGTGGTAACAACAAATATGGCGCCTCGTTAATGGAAATGCCACGCAGGGAGATGCGCTTATATCGTATATTTCGGCGGATAAATTCTCAGTGTAATAGGGGTAGTATGATGTGTTGAGTCTGTCGATAGTGCCGTTCGGCCCCAGGTGCCTTTTGACTCGAATTCAACTTACTAAACCATTAGTGCTTATGTGGACTCACCCATAGCACCAGACCGGGTGTGTAACAGGATCCATTCTATCGAGTACCGGCAGGACGACGATCCTCCATTGTGGGGTGCTCTCAACATATGACCAAGGTCTTACGTATGGATCTGTAACTACCAAGATCATAAAACTGAAGGCTCCCAACCGAGCGGATATGGAAGGAAAATGCCAAAATATTATGGAATAATTGAGTTGGCTCTAGAAATCATCATCTATATCTTTAACGGCCTTATTTGCGTTCCTTGTTCTTCGTCCTGAGCCCCATCCAGGATTTTCCAACTCCCTCACCTGTCCCAGGACCAGTGCCGGATCCGTAGAAGGCTTCTTTTCAACAAGTTTGCCAGCATGATGGAGAAACTTTTCTCTCATTGCGACAGCATCTGGATCCTCATAGTTGAGTTGAGTCTGGGGAGGAGACTGAGTTTCATCTTCCTCAACAGGACGGTCTCCCGGCGCGAATTCGAATCTTCCACTGTTGACCAGGGAAGCAATTCCATCCGTGTTAACGCTATCGATAGTGGCCCCACACCCGTCATCATTGAGAGTATCGATAGAGCTAGCCCGGGAGAAGTCTTTTGGGTCTGCTGTGCGAACTGAAGACGCTCTTCCAAGAAGCGGCTTTCTTCGTCTTAAACGACTGGAATCGCCGGCTTCTGACGCTGAGCGCGAGTTTGCCTCCTGCGCCTGCTTTAAGAACCCGCTAATCGTGAGGTCGATGGACTGTGCAGCAGAATTTGGGGATCCTTCGGATATCCGGCGTTTTGCAGGTGAGAGGTTATAACTGGGATGGTTGTGTTCCTTAGTCGGGGATTGTGGATTTGAGTGTGATGGGCTGGGCCCTTTCTGCGGGATCGGGAGCTTTTCCTTCCGGGGAGGGGTTTCGTGTGCTACAGTTGTATGATCATTAGGAGAATGGCTTCTCTTCGTTCCATCACCGGTGTCATTTTGTGGGGCATGCATGCTTCGCGTGTTCTTGTTGGAGTTGGTGTTTCCATTGGTTTGAGGCTCTGGCCTCTGTCGATCTGGGCGAGAACCAGCTCGCATTTCTAGGTCCTTGGCTGCTTGCGATCCAGCCTTGCGAATGATATACGATTCCAAGGCCAGTTTTCGTTCCTTCCGAATGGAGTCCCATAACCATTCAACGGAAACCGCCGGCACACCCCATTCTTGCGTATGTCGGAGCTTTTCGCTGTTTATGGAGCCTGTATGATTGCAGACCAGGACCGACGCATTTGGAGTCAAGTATTCGTTATATGAAGCACCTGCATAATCAGCCTCCGCATTATCAATGTCCAAAAATCTAGCTTACCAATTAAGTTGACTAGTTTGGATAAGTGCAGAAGGTCGATACGCGAGAAGCCAGTCGAGCACAGTTTCATACCAGAGAACTCTGCATTATTCAGTAACATAACATGATAGATGGGTGGCAGGTAATACCTTTAAGGGGGAAGCTAGGCACCGGAGTGTTTGCGACGTGGGATTCAGGCGGCACTAGTGACTTCGAATCCAGACACCGCTCCAACCACATATCGGTGACTATCTCGCATTCAAAAGCCAGATCATCCGTAGATGGTATTTTGTTCCGGGGCATCTTGTACGGGACAATGATATAGAGACCGTGGCCCCGTTTAGGGATATCTGGTCTAGAGAATTCATTTAAAGAGCCTATTATCTGCGCCCCGTTAAAGGACAGGTGGTGGTGAAGGACATTTGCCTTAAAGAAGTCAGTCTCGTGCGAGTGAGAAAACTGGGCGGAATAAGAATACCTGCTTCGAGGAAAACCCGTGGATGTGGAAATAACAGTTGTTGAGAAATCCTTTATTCGAGTCCTTTCCGGGTTCCGTAGTTTGTTGACGAGGTTCCTGAGGTTCATTAAAGGTACTTTCACTGGCAAAAGACCTTGGTTCCTGTACTATGGATGCAGTTCTCACGAGAGGCTGACTACCGCTTCTCGGTTGGCTGCCCGTGGAACGCCTAAAGTCCAGGTTGTCAAAACCACCGCCCACAATATCTCCCCAGATTCCTTCGTTTTGGTCACCCAACTTAGCACTTGCAATTCTACGCAGCTTGCGTGGACGTGGGTTTGAAGAGCTTGTATTCTCCATAGGCTTTTCTTTTGCGGCGGGCAATGACCGGTTCCATGCACCAACTCCCTGCTGGTCCTCAGGCAGAAGAGGATCGTACAGTGTCTCGTCGAGCGTCATTCCTCGTTCTAAGCTGTCGTTGAACCACTTCAAGGTGACGACATTGATACCCCACTGCTTGGCAAACTTGTACTTCTGTCCTTCAGCGCCTCTCGCAATCAGGTGAGTGACACTCTTTGTTAGGTCCTTTTTGAACTCGGCGCCATTTGCGGTAACCGTGTTCTGGATGTAGTTTCTAAAGGCCACTAGTGGAGAAGCGGCAGATGTCAGTAGAGTCGACTATAATGCATCGTACGATGACTTACTATCCTGAAACCCGGTTAAACAGACTGACAGACCGGCGAATGTTGGCGGTCGGTGTAGCTCCTCGAGGGTCCGAATATCTGTATCCTCGCCTTGCATCCATGATTGGCGCACAGCCTCAACCCACTCCGGTTTGAGTACAACAACATCGGATCGTTCCCGTGCAACGAATTTATATTTCGGCGTGTTGGTATCGCCGACAATCAAATGGGTGACATCTGACGTTAGGTCAAACTTATGGGTTGCTCCCATCTGACTCGCAATCGTTGCCAGCTCAGTCTAAGAGATAATACGGTTGTCAGAAATGATAGGAACGAGCAGATAGCAGCAAGACCACGGTGAAATGCCTAGCATATTGCGTACCCGTTGCTCTGGGAGGATCGAGGTGAAGCAAAGAACCGCCCCCGCAAGAGGATGCTCCTTGTCTAAAAGGTAGTTAGACACTATAAATCTCAGACAGAGTGGACAATCCAACGGCCACTCACTTGAGGCAGTTTTCTCTGCCATAATTCATGGTTGGCAACGCCAGTGTCGAGTGCTTTTTGCTGTAGCGGAATTTCCGATGCCGCTGTGGCAGCGCGCGTTGCTTATCGGTCCATCACGTGCGATAAGCCGCGCGTGTCTTTCCAGGAACGCGACAACCCGTGCACGCGCCAAATCCCACTGTCTCTACGTCGTCCTACATCGTCGCTCCGTCTCCAATTGCAACCCGTGACAGCATTCATTGCGCCGAAATCTCGCCGACGGTTTGCTCATATCCAAGCCAGTCGGGCATTGCATGTATGTTGCTAGGAAAACTACCACTGCCCTAGGCTGTTCCCGTCTGCTCTTCCCACATGGTTCTACAGTGAGCTCGCAAATTGTCATCGGATACCCGAGTGCTCGAAAGCCATCAAGGAGAGGCGTGGCCATGTTCAAAAAGGCCGTAAAGGACCATTCGGCGGTGTCATCGCAGCCCCTGCAGTCTGTACACCCCCACAACAATGGCCTCGCTCAATCGAAACCACCTCTCCCGCAATCAATCGGTGTCAAGCGAAAGATCGAGATGACAAATGCTGGAGGTTCCGCACTGGGTTCGCTTCATAGCGCGGTCTATTTTGACGAGAATGATTTTGATGATGATGATGATTTGGATTTCGAAGCTCCTGATCCCATTATCACACAACCGAAAACCGTGAGACCAACTCCTCAGGATGGGCCTTCTGCAGACTACCCGGATTCGAACCAAATCCCACCGTCGAATAGCATTATGTCACCACGGGAGCCCATATCAGAGGGGAAAACAGCGCCAGACGTGAAGTATCCAGAGTTGCCCCCTGCCTTAGGAGAGAACATCGCGCCGTCCAGCAGCATACAATTACCTTGGTCCTCTTCCCCGCCTTCACATTATCAAAAACCTGGAAATTCTCGAACATTGCCATGGCTCAAGAATGAGGGACCTGCGAAGTCACCGTCTCCAGTGGAAGAGTCCAACTGGAAACCAAAAGTGAAAGACCCATATCTTTCTAAGCAAAATGCACTATGGAATAACTCTGAGAGCATGATACGAGAAGAGCAGAAGAAAGCAAGAAAGATGCGTCAACAGCAGAAGAAGACGCAAAAAGGAGCTTCTCATTCAGCCCGGCCAAAGATTGCGTCCTTGTTTCTGAGCGACGAACAGCGGCACGTCCTAGATGCCGTTGTTCAGCATGGAAAGAGCATTTTCTTCACGGGTTCTGCGGGAACTGGTAAATCCGTATTGATGAGAGAAATTATCAAAAAATTACGGGATAAATACAAGAAAGAGCCTGACAGGGTAGCGGTAACCGCTTCTACTGGACTGGCTGCCTGTAATATTGGAGGTGTTACCCTCCACAGCTTTGCGGGCATCGGTCTAGGTAAAGATAAAGTCCCCGAGCTTGTCAAAAAGGTACCGGTTGAGTTCTACTTGATTGAGAGAAAAAAGGGCTTCGTGCTGATTCTTCGTAGATCAAAAGGAATCCGAAGGCGCGCACTCGTTGGTTGCGCACCAAGATCCTGATCATAGACGAGGTATCTATGGTCGATGGAGATCTTTTCGATAAGCTGGAAGAAATAGCCCGTCTGATTCGAAGCAACGGACGTCCTTTCGGAGGCATCCAGTTGGTGGTCACCGGTGACTTTTTCCAACTTCCCCCTGTGCCTGAAGGAAACAGCCGAGAAGCCAAATTTGCCTTTTCAGCTGCCACCTGGAATACTTCTATACATCACACCATCCTCTTGACGAATGTTTTCCGACAGGCAGATCCTGAATTTGCCGGAATGCTTAACGAAATGAGACTTGGGAAGCTCAGCCAGCGTACAATTGATATGTTCAGGCAATTGTCCCGGCCATTGAACTTTCATGACTCTCTAGAGGCTACGGAACTGTAAGGGCGAGCAGACTACTTGCGCTAAACAACACTGACAATTCCCAGGTTTCCCACTCGTAACGAAGTCGAGAATGCAAACGGTGCACGGATGCAAAGGCTCTCAGGGGAGCTGATGACCTTTCATGCTACGGATTCAGGCACTATACAAGATGAGAAATTCCGTGAAAAGTTGCTGTCCAACTGCATGGCTCCTCAAGCCATCCATCTTAAAAAAGGAGCCCAGGTCATGCTCATCAAAAACATCGAGGATACGCTTGTCAATGGCTCCATTGGAAGGGTAGTGGCTTTCATGGATGAGACAACTTTCGAGGTTTACAGGGAACATGAGAATGATTTCTCTGCCACTGGTGATATGGACGAACTTGGCGAGGATAGCGCCATTCGGGCACGCAAAAAACTGAAGGCTGCTATAAACAAGGATGGCGGGCTGGTTGCAAGCAGAAAATGGCCCCTGGTATGTTTTGTGCAGCCCGACGGAACAGAGAGACATCTGCTTTGCCAGCCCGAAACGTGGAAGATCGAATTACCAAATGGTGAGGTACAGGCTCAGCGTCAACAGGTACCATTGATCCTTGCCTGGGCCTTGTCTATCCATAAAGCTCAGGGCCAAACCCTGCAACGGGTCAAAGTCGATCTTGGACGGGTTTTCGAAAAGGGACAGGCTTATGTCGCTTTAAGTCGCGCGACCTCAAAAGATGGTCTTCAAGTCACCCGATTCGATCCTCGGAAAGTCATGGTACATCCTAAAGTGACCGAATTCTACTCCAACCTGGTCAGTATTACTGAAGTTGTCAAGTCGAAAGGCTCCGGTGGTTCTAAACGAAACGAGGATAATTACCCCGACTTCGACTCTGAAGAAGACTATCAAGACCTTATGGCTGCATGACAGCAAATCGAACGTCCATAGTGTTCTCATCTACAAGTACATATTCATACTTTCAGCTGTGCATCCTGTTTTCGATTGATACTATCCTCATTCGCAACTATGTATATCTACACCGGGTCTGTCTGTATTATGTAAGGGCTCTGAAAAGCCAGAGATACCATAATGTGATGTTGTGCTTTTTATGGGGGCCATAATATCAAATACTGCATTGTACCAGCATGAAGATCGAAAATTCATGTTGGATGCTAGTTTTATGTCCAGATCCACCAATATCAGCAGCATACATCTCAAGTCGTTAATTATAGCTTTGCCAATGCCTCTGTCCGATCGATCACTCGTTTCATCGCTGGGTCCCAGTGTTCTGGAGCTGGCCTGAAGAATCGCCGGTCCCGAACTATCTCTACAGCGCCACCATTGATACTCTTGTCTTCAAGGATGCCCTCCACTGCCTCGACGACTCTCTCCACTGGAGTGAATTCATGCCGTCCGACTTCATCCCATTCCTCAGGTTTAAGCAGTCCTGTGCCCACTGAAGCGGGGCATATGCAGTTCACGCGAATACCAAGTCTATCAACAGCCTTTGCTAGAGACCGAGTCAACCCGACACAGCCATGTTTCGCTGACGCGTACATTGGCAAATACGCAATGGGGTAAACGCCTCCGCAGGAGGCTGTGATGATGATGTTCCCCCCCGGCGTTTTGTTTTTGCGCATAAAATGTAGAGCCAGATAGCAAGTAGCAACCACAGACTTCAAGTTGATGTCGAGAATGGTTGTGTCCAAGGCTGGGGGCAAATCAGTCTCGTGTTGCTGGTAAAACTCTACCTTCTCCACGATACCTGCATTGGCGAAGACTAGAGATGTTCAGCGTGCAGGTCAACAACTATACAAATTGCAGAGATACCTACCAAAATCGAGCTGTCCAAACTGCTTCCAGACCTTGTCGAATGTCTTAGCGAGACTTGCATATTCTCCCACGTCGGTTTTATGGAATACTGCATTAATATCGCGAGCCACATGCTCGCCCGCTGGATTGATATCGGCAACAACCACCCTCCAGCCTTTCGACGACAAAGACTTGGCTGTAGCGAGGCCAATTCCCGAAGCTAAAGGTGAAGTTAGCTTGAAGTAAAAATCCACAGATTTTGGAATATGGCTGAATATACCTCCTCCGGTAATAAGGGCTACTTTCGACATTGTAGGATCTTTTCGATCACGCAAGCCAATTAATGTAGGTTTGTTTGTCTAGTAGCTCGTGAATATTCCGGAAGTAATATGGCCTTTCAAGTCAACTTTATTATTCCATATTTTGCCAGCTGCCAGCCGGGCCATTTTGGCTGGTCGGAAAATGATACCCATGGATCAACATTCGACGCCAGGCCTTCCCCGCAACACCACATAGCTTTTATAACCTATCCAGTCAGAATAATAAAAGTGCAGTTTTGCAGCCTTTATCCCAAGGGAGTGTTTCTTTGACATCCAACATGGCGGGCCCAGGTACTCCTCAGCCATACATCAAAATCCTATGGTTCCTTAAGCGCAAGGAGGGAATGAGCCCAGAAGACTTCCATAAGTACTGGGAGGAAGACCATGCAAGATTTGCTCTAAACATCCCCGGGTTCAAGCAGATCGCGAAGCGCTATAGCCAGGTATCATCTCTTATCGGTGTAGAGTTGTTTCGTTCAGGATACTTACTCAATTTTGACAGTTCCACCCTGCTCCTGAATTCCAAGCAAAAGCTGACGCCCTGGGTATGCAAACCCTTGACTTTGACGGCGTTGCCGAATTGTGGGTGGAAAGTGTGGAAGGATATGCGAAACATATGGGTCAAGCTGAATTAGCAGAAGCGTCCAAAAGTGAGACTATTCTTAACCGACTATGCATTGAATATCGTGCTAAATGAAGGGCCTCTGTAGGGGAGGGAGCAGAGTTTATGGGCCCCGGGAGTAAGGTCCTCATTGGCTACGAGACCCTGGTACATGGAGAACCAGTCCCTGGCATCCCGAAGGAAAAGAGCTATACGCTGTGATTTATTTAGCATGACCAAGGATACGAAGGTTGTTTGAACCTACACAATCCGTATATTCTTTTCTGTACTCTGTTATCTATCCGCGCTGTCTTCCTTCATCCGGCGAGCCCGAATGATCATGTCACTACCTGCAATCACAAGTCAAGCACGTATCTATACTAACTACCGAAGCGTATACCGACTCATTGAGGTAGTATTGGAATGTGCCCCGGGTTCTAAGGAACCAGAGCAGTCGCATTGCGGGGATCATATAGAAAAGTTTCTAGATCTATGGAACGGACTCTTACAGCCTGATGACCGGCTAAGCTTACCCATTGCCTAGCACACATAGTACTGACGATCATGCTTCCCCAGATTTCCCCACACTAAAGCTCGTCATACCCCAGACATTTTGTTTACTTAGCATGGTCTCTTGCACAGTCAATTTGGACTAGGTATATTGCCATATTTTCTGGCATAGAGTGAACAGAAATATGTCTACTATGGACAAGGAGCGGGTCGAACATGATAGCAACCCTTCAGTCATTGATGAGACTCCGTCCGCTCTCACGGCAGGTTTTACAGCAGATCTCGATCATCTTCCTAAAGGGTATTTTAGAAGCCCCTTTTTTGTTGGGACTCTGTTTGCCATAGGCACAGGACTTGCGGCATCTACAGGTGGTTATGGTCTCGCGGCCCCCAACCTCACTCTGATAAACAATGAAATCGGTAAGTCTTCCAGGGACAAGGAGTCGTTATATCCATCCTGATTATATTTCCAGGGCCGGATCCAAACATCAATTGGGTCTCGTTCGTCTACACTTTAACATTGTCCGTTGGCCTTTTGATTTTTGGGCGATTAACAGATGTCTTTGGGTATGTTAAGTCACTGAATGGGAATTACATACAGTGGTATAGCAAACATGGAGTCTAACCGTATACAGACGACGATATTATCTCATAGGAGGAACTATACTCTCTCTGGTTGGATGTATCGTAGCAGCTACCGCGCAGAATGTTCCGGCTCTGATTGTTGGAATGGCCCTAATCGGCCTTGGAGGCTCCGCGCAGCAGTCATTCTCCTTCGTGTCCAACGAGCTTGTACCGATGAAGTATCGCTTCCTGGTCAACAGCTGGATCTACCTATGGACCCTTCCAACTTCAGCCTTCGGGGCCGCCATATCAAAAGCATTTGTGCTGTACACTTCACCAGGATGGCGGTGGTATGTGCAATAGTACTTTGGTTTGGCAAAATGGCGTGAACTCTAATATGTTGACACAGGTGCTACTACTACCTCGTTATTTTTAACGTCATATCCCTCGTTTTGTATGTTGTGTTTTACTTCCCTCCGACATTTGCAGAGAAGCACAATAACCGTACGAAAATGGAAGCCGTACGGATGTTCGATTATGTTGGGACCTTTTTGTTCATTGCAGGTCTTGTATTGTTTCAACTGGGACTCTTGTGGGGCGGCCAAGTGTGTCAACTTCACCCAGTGTCTTTCCACCGGGTAATAGCTAACTTCTGCAGGTCTATGCATGGAAATCTGTGCCAGTTATTGTCACGATAGTCCTGGGGGCGATAGTTCTAGTAGCGTTCGGGCTATGGGAGGCATATGCGCCACTAAAAGAGCCAGTCGTTCCCATAAGGCTGTTCAAAAACATTCATTGGGTCTCCGCATGTGTGCTATTAGGATTGGGTGCCAGTATATACTATGGTACGCTTTCCCTTCCATCAATAAATCACGGAAATTGCTCACATACGCAAGCCATGGCAATAATATGGCCTAACATGGTCTCAATTCTCTACACTGTAATGCGACCCTATTCCCGGAGTCATATATCTCAAGCCTGAACTAATCTATGACATAGGACGATGGAGGTGCCAGCATGAAAGCTGGATGGCTAAACTCCATGCCTGTTACTCTCATGGTCGTCGGGCAGATACTCGGAGGAGGCCTTGCTGCAGTTATTGGGAAACAAAAACTCCAATGCATGTTTGTTTTAGTTTCTGGAGGCTCTCTTCTCGCTGGTAAGTCCTATCACTTGTGGGTAAGTGACGAAAGTCACGCATAATCGGCTTTTAGCAATGGCTTATTCGACACCATCCACTCTGCACGGAACGGCGGCCCTTCTTAACCTCTCATGCTTCCTCATAGGTTGGAATGAGTCGGTGTGTCTTACGAACGCCGGAATTGAGCTTGAAGATCAACGTGAAATTGGAACTGCGGTTGGAATGGCGGGATCTATTCGATCCACTATATCGACTGTTGCATCTAGCGTGTACGTGGTCGTGCTCAATAACCGAATGGCACAAGCTATACCCGCAGAAGTGCCACCAGTATTGATCAAAGCCGGGCTTCCGCCGTCTTCCGTCGCTGCTTTCCTTGATGGTCTCTCCACTGGGAGTCTCAGTGGGATCAAGGGTTTGACACCCCATATACAGGAGGTTGGCACCCATGCGTACAAGGTCGCCAGTTCGCATGCGTTCAAGACGGTGTATCTCACTTCTATCGCCTTTACGGGCGTAGCTATCATTTTATCGTTCTGGGCCCCAACCGTGGACGACAAACTGAACGGACAAATAGCAGCCACGCTGCATCGGGCCGATGCTGGGCCGAGTGAGGATGGGACCAAAATGGCATGAATGGACTAATAAGCATTAAGATAGGCCGTATATTATAGAGGTATTCTTGGTATCACGAATGGTATAGATATACAGCTACGAAGCCCTGTACGATCCACGCTTTCTCAATGCCCTCGCCTCATCTGGTGGGAAGCTCATCGCAATAGGGATCGACCACGCGATAACCGTGTGATCATGGCCAGTGGCCATGTGTTCCAGCCTGCGCAGGCGTCAAATAAAGTGAGTAGATTCAACCGCACGGTGAATAATGCCTCAACCGTAGGCAGATTTAACAGCATCACACTAAAAATATACCAAAGATACTGCGCGATAGAGGCCCAAAGTCACTCGGGACAGTAGACCAAAAGTACTCGCCAAGATCACAGACAAGATCGTGGCATAGGACTGAGTGAAGCTGGCGGATGGCCCCTCGGCTGGTTTGCCGACCAAGTAATTACAGATGATTCCATGGGCAATTGCGACTATATACACTTGTACACTTGTTGAGTATATGTCAGTTATGCGGTCATGGAGGCTTGTGTATACATAGTAGGAGAGGGTACCTAGTCCGTAGGAAGTGGCCATGCCATTAGGCGTCCTCCATCCGATAGTCCATCTACATAATATGAGGCTGTTCGGTTTTAATGCGGCCATACTGCCATGGAGAATGGTCTTGACATGGCAACGCCTTAGGTTATTCATCTGAACAGCGCCAAATGGGCTGATTATGTTGCTTCAGCTGAATGATCGGCACGCTGAGGGCATGCACCACTGACAGCCTTGCCGATCTGATATACTTGTCTGGCTGGGTGTAGTGACTTCAGGGGTATTCTGAGTTAATCACAGGCGTGATATAAATTCTGAACTGACTTGATTTGTCCAGACGGCCTCTGTTGGTCAGTGATCAGCGAGCCTCGTTTCAGTGATCCATACTAGTATCCGGAATGCTTAGGGAAGTCATGGTTCTAGTGGTTTGAATAGACACGAGCAGCGAGGCAGTGCATTAATTCCCCGCAGATAGCAAAATTGAAATGATTTCTCTGCTTGCCGACAGTTTCGAGACACTCGAGCAATCAGATAGACCAAATTCTATACAAAAAGCCCCGCGCCTTATCGATAATGATACCACGTGACTGCTCGGACCTGGAAAGGGAAATGGGGAATTCGGCTTTTGCGACTGTACGAGCCTGCCCGGCCCTTTTTTCCTTGTGCCTCGTTGTCCTTTTGTCGTCACTCCCTAACTCTTCCAATGCCATTCTAGTGCTCGATGACACGACTGTTTGCCCATCATGGCGTCTGAATTCATCGGGTACAATGTTCTCGTGACCCTTCGGGCGCCGCCTGATGGGACTATCCAGGGAGAGGTTGCCAACGTCATCGGCCAGCGTTTGATGCTTCGAAATGGTATGCCCACAGATTGCACGCCCTCCTCTCTTCGCAAAGTCGCATTGGACTGACCCTCAACTTCCAGTGACTCTTTCGTGGAGCCACCAGCAGCTACCCTCTTATTCCATCGAAGCTCCGGATATCGCGGACCTGTCTCTAGGACCCTCCACGCACCCGGTTCCTCAAACCCGGCATATGGTACAGGGGGGTTCTCCCATTCCAGCAGCACCGACCTTCCAAGATCCTGCCATCCTCAGCTTTTCGAAGCCTTCGCCGCTGTTCACTCAAGGTCCCGAGTTCCAACGGCCTGATGGATATGCTCCGCAGCCTGTTCACCAAACACCACTGGCTGAATCATTCAGCAACATAGAGCTAAGTGGCGATAACAGAGTTGGTCCTTCTGTTGTGCCGCAGGAAAAAGAAGTCCCCGAGCCTGTTACTGCTTCTACTGAAAATTTGGAGCCGGACCAAACGACTCAACCTTCAAGGCGTGGCCGTCGAGTTGGTCAGAAGAATGAGAGCCCTGCAACCTTCAACAAACATGATGGAGCTACCAATACAAACCCAAAGACCCGAGGTTGGCGCCAGACAGCGTTTGTGGAGCCGTCCTTTCCGCAGACGAAATCAAACCGAGACGCGGGTCTCACTGGGAAACGTCGGAAGAAGAAGAGTCGCGGTGGATATGCCGAGGACCCGAATGGATGGGCGACCGAAGATGCTACCGACATACAGGAGTTGGGTGATTTCGACTTCCAAAGTAATCTCTCGAAATTTGACAAGCGGCGAGTTTTCGAGGAGATCCGAAATGACGACACTACGGCCGACGAGGCTCGTCTGGTCAGCTTCAACCGGAAAGTCCCCAAACCAGGCACCAACGGAGGAAAGAATCTACACTGGTCGGAGAATGTCCTTGACAGCCCGGAAGAGAGTGAGGATGTCGAGTCGGGCCAGGAACCAAGCGACGCCAAGATGAGTGGTTCCAATTACTCCGGACGCGAGTTATCAAGGGCGTCCGCCCGAAGTCAAAGCGCGCGAAAAGGGAGTGCCATCCTTGGACAGCCTTTGGTCTTACCCCAGGTCAATTCTATCGGTCGCAGCCAGTTGAGCACCTCGCGCACCACAAGCCCTCGTCCTAGTAAAAACTCGGTCGCAGCGTCGCCTATTACCGGCCCTGGTGTTCCCGGCGCTACCCTACGTCTCACCACAACCAATAGGAGTTGCCCAACTGTGAGCGCGTTGCAAACCCTTGAAGTTGAGCAGATTGCAGTTGCCGAGCTTGGTCTAACGGAGGATATGATCACGGAGAATGCCGGAAGAGGGATTGCTGAGGCGGCCGTGGGCCTTTTGTCTAACGATGCTGCGGCGCCCACGATGTTAGTTCTCACCGGCAATCATCGTACCGGAGCGCGAGCTATCGCGGCAGCTCGTCATCTCCGTAACCGGGGCCACCGGGTGACAGTCTGTATGCTGGGTATTGAACATGAGAACGAACTCCTAGAGAGCTGCCGCAAGCAGCTGGAGGTGTTCAAGAAGATTGGTGGGCGTGTGCATCGATGGGAGGACCTGTCGGTGCGTCTATCGGCCTCCGACTTCAGTCCTGACTTGGTCGTGGATGCACTATTTGGAATTCATTTGGCATTCGACGATCTCCGCACCGACGACCAAGCTACCGCCTTCGAGATGATTTCCTGGGCCAACAGGAGCAATCTGGGCGTTCTGTCCGTAGACGTTCCCTCTGGACTATCCGCTTCGAATGGTAAGAGTTCCACTTCACGTGTGACGTTTGCATGTTAGGGCTGACCTCGTTACAGGGGAGGAAACCATCGTCGAAGGTGGTCGACTGTGTGTCGATTCAACCGCGGTAGTATGCCTGGGGGCACCAAAGACTGGCATATTACACGCTTTGCTTACAAATGAAGGAACTTCTTGGAAGCTGTCAGTGGCAGATATCGGTATTCCTCAGATTGTCTGGAGGAAGTACGGTACTCGCCGGCGGCATGGGATTGATTTCGGTAATCGTTGGGTTGTCCCTTTGCGCTACCAGCCGCCATCTGCATGAGCCACACCACCTACCTACCGATATGGACGATGTCTTATGATTGACCTTCTCTAACGACTACTCAAAATTCTTGGCGTTATGGGCTCGGAAAAGAGGATGTTGATTGTCAACATTCCCCAAAGTCGGGCAGTTCCTGTGGAAGTCCTCCACCGTGGGTTGTATCATATGTAGTAATAGAAATTAGCTCTGGTTAATCCATTTATCCCAAAGTTATAGCACCTACCTCAGGCACCTACCTGGTACGCTACATGACAACGTTTGAACTGGTGGTGGTGTCATGCTTGAAGTCAGCATTGAAAGCTGGTAAATCGGTGACATAAATTACGCGTTTATTACCACTACCCTAACCTGATTTAGTTTAGTCTATTGCGATACGATACGGCAATACATCATCGATGTCGGCAAGCATTTATCGCAAGACATTCACCTGCAACCAAGGACACATCTAAGCAGTCTGAACTTCTGCCACCGGGATGGGGAAAGGTGCGTATACAGTATATATCGCTCGCTAGGTTTTCTGCAGCTAATACTTGGTCTCCCCAGGAACGGACAAGTTATACGTATTGAAATCCCAACCTCGATTCGCCATCCGGACTCGGTCGAGCTAACTCCTCGTTTCACTACAGATCACACACTCGGAATGGGCGTCGGGTGATGCCTTTTCAGCGAGCGCAGGGGCGGGAGTTGCGAAGGCGAGACGTGGAGAGGGCAATGCGGCATTCAAACGGCTTCCGTTCAACTTTTGCTCCCTCTCCTTACAACCGTTTTCACACCCGGTCTGCACGCCGTCGGGGACGATATTCGACCTCACCAACATCCTCCCTTGGATCAAAAAGCATGGGACGAATCCGGTAGACGGTAGTCCGCTGAAGAGCTCCGACCTTATCAAGCTGAAGATCGCGAAAAACGAGTCGGGCGAGTACGTCGACCCGGTCACGTACAAGGTTCTGACGGACAACACACACATTGTGGCGCTACGCAACACGGGGAACGTCTTTGCGTGGGACACGGTCGAGAGATTGAATATCAAGGGCAAGCTGTGGCGCGATCTGGTCACGGACGAGGAGTTCAGTCGCAAAGATATCATCACGTTGCAGGACCCTCAGAATATCGAGTCGAGAAACCTCAGTTCGTTCAATTACCTGAAGGACGGTGAAAGCGGCGCTCCGGACGACAAGGAGGAGTCCAGCAATGTTAACGTCAATGCGCTTGGGAGCTCTGCGAAGATCCTCAAAGCTAAGGAGGCAGTTGCAAAGGCGCGCTCGGAAAGAGCGCAACGGTCTGGCACTGCGGTGATTGCCAAACCAAAGGCTGGCAGCGTAGCCGCCACAGCATCCCTATCGCAGAAATCCGGTTCGGCACAGCCTGGGAAACCTGTCCCGTATAATGCGGCGCGGCATACAACCGGATTAGCGGCTGCGTCATTCACCAGCACGGGGATGACGCCGCACACATCTGCAGAGCTGGCACTGCTCTCTGACGAAGAGTACATGCTAAAACGGGGACGGGTGAAGCAGAAGGGCTACGCGCGCATCTCCACCACTTCCGGCGACATCAACTTGGAACTGCAGACTGAATATGCGCCGAAGGCTGTGTGGAATTTCATCAAACTTGCGAAGAAGGGGTACTACAAGGATGTTACGTTCCATCGCAACATCCGTGGATTCATGATCCAGGGGGGTGACCCTACGGGGACTGGCCGCGGAGGGGAAAGCATCTGGGGCAAGTATTTCAACGATGAATTCGAGGGGCCTCTGAAGCATGACTCCCGAGGAACATTGAGTATGGCCAATAAAGGCAAAAACACCAACAGCAGTCAATTGTAAGCGTCCGACGTTCCGTGTGGATCGTCTTGCGAACTATTCGGGTACTAACTCCATTTTATCCAGCTTTATTGCGTATCGCGCGCTACCGCATTTGAACAACAAACACACCATCTTTGGCCATGTCATTGACGACCCTACGCCGTCCTCTCCGACATTGGACAGCTTGGAAACACACCCGGTGAACGCGTCGACGAACCGACCTACCCCGGATATTCGCATTGTCGATGTCACGATCTTTGTGGACCCGTTTGAGGAGTTCCTGAGACAGAAACAAGCGGAAGAGACTGGCGGCGGCAAGGCGCCGGATCCCGAGGAGGAGAAAGCCAACACACGGCGGGAAGAGGACGACCAGGTGACTTGGACGGGGAAGCGAGTCCGTGGCTCAACCGATGGGCGCGATGGCTTGGGGGGAGGGGTGGGCAAGTATCTGAAGGCAGCGCTGGCAGACCGCGCGGGCCAAGAAGAAGACGAGATTATTGAGTTTGTGGACGAACCGGAACCGGAACCGGTGCGAAAGAAAGTCAAGGGCGGGGGAGGGTTTGGAGACTTTAGTTCATGGGATTGAATGGGTGATGATGTTTACAGAGAGAGGGCTAGCTTGGGGCTGCGTGGGGGGCGCATGTAGTGTGGATGGTGTTGTATATATAAATTGTGGGCTTCGGTAGAAGAATGGCTGACGGTGGTGCGCCATCCAGGAATGAACCCCCATGCCCCAACCAGAA
The DNA here is from genome assembly GCF_047715705.1 of Aspergillus ambiguus. NCBI lineage: Eukaryota > Fungi > Ascomycota > Eurotiomycetes > Eurotiales > Aspergillaceae > Aspergillus > Aspergillus ambiguus. The sequence goes on along the minus strand of NW_027395553.1, from coordinate 119,613 downwards.
GAGGCTCAGAAAGGAGAAAACAGCAAAAAAGAGAAGGGAAGGGAAGGGAAGGGAGTGATGGACGAATGTGAAGGATCAGACTGAGCGAAACTATTCATAGATGCTACTACTAGAGTGATCACCTCCTGGCTTCACTAGTTCTTTGCGGATCCACCAGACTGCTGGGACCAGCCATCATGAGAGTCCGGAGCGTCCCCAGGAGGCAACGAAAAAGCCCCTTGGACCAAGAACGATTACTGACCTCGGCGAGGAAAAATCTCTTCCAGGGAAATGAGTGCTCGACTGGGCGTTCTGGGCGGCTTTGAATGCTGGAGGTCGTGGGGAGGCATGACATAAGACGACTTAGTCACCCTTCCTCACCAACTGCTCAACTGCTTCGACGATCTAAATAGTTGCTGGCTCAACTCCCCCCATCCATCCTCGTCTTCTCCCTCCTCCGCTCCAATCCTCGTTGTGTCCGGTGTATTTACTCTTCCCTTCTAGCTTCGTGAGTGCTCTTCTACTCCCCCCTCCTTCTGCCCAGAATCCATCCTGGTCCTTCTGGTCTGCGCCGCGCAGTGGGGTTGTTGGTTGGTTTCGTCACGACAGCACGCCCTCTCCACGCTGCCTGATCCATGGGGGTAGATCGGCCTGACCTGACTACCATGCGGTCCTTTTGGCTTGGACCCTTGACCTCCGATTCTCATGTCTATGATCCGTCGTCTACTCCATATGGAGAAGCTACCGTTTTGTTGACGGGTTCGATCACTGCCACATCCATCCTCGCCCCCCAACCTATCCCAAGACCTTGGTCGTTCAATGCCATTGCTTGGATACGACTCGTCTGAATCATTTCCACGATCACCTATTCTCCTTCTTTACCACGGCAGGTGTCTTTTGGGCCTCTCGAACTGACATTTCCTTTCGCTGTAGCTCCATCCCCTCGCTTCCGCCGCAATTCAATTCCTCCTACCTACGTCAGTCCCTCTCTCGGCCTCCGTCCGCTCTCCGCCGCCGCCCCGTCCGCCCCCTTCTCTCATACCTTTTGTGATTTATCTCCGTTCCTGCCGACGTCGCGTCCACAATCAAGCTGGCAGGGAATAAGCGGAGAAGTTTTTCTAGTCAGGGTGGGTTGCTGAACAGAATGTTCAGTGGCTCCTCGAGCCCACCCAAAGAGAAATCGGAATCGATCCCTCAATCCAGTGCGGCTGCTGCCACTCCCTCCCTGAGTATACACACCGAGGAAACTACTGCACACCAGAGCAAATTCCTACCGGGCGGTGGATTCTTTACCCGACGGACGAGCGAAGAGCAAAGCCCTGGCGGCGAGAAGAAACGTCGGAGTAGCACCGTCACCAAGGCCGCTACCTTCTTCACCAACGCCAAGCACTCGCTAAGCTTGAGCAGTAGTCCTCGCGAATCATCCTCTGTCAACTTCGCCGTTCGACCGTCGCCCACGCTCCAGTCACTCGGGACGATGGACCCGGCCTTGACCGTCCCACAAGGGTCGTTCAACAATTCGGCGGGCGAATCACTACCCACCCCTCGTTCTTCCTTCAAAGTCGGTGTCACAGAGGACCGGAATCGAAAATGCCGTCGGACAATGGAAGACACCCATGCCTATCTGTACAACTTCCTCGGGACTCCCGCCCCGATCGCCCCGGTCGATTGCGATAACCAAGACGACGCCCATTATCCTACCTCCCCCACCTCGACCAAGGTGGTCGAAACAGACAACGGCTACTTTGCCATCTTTGATGGGCATGCCGGGACCTTCGCCGCGGAATGGTGTGGGAAGAAGCTACACCTGATCCTAGAGGAGGTGATGCGGAAAAACCCCAACACACCAGTCCCGGAACTTCTCGACCAGACGTTTACCAGCGTCGACCAGCAGCTGGAGAAGCTGCCTGTGAAGAACAGCGGATGTACGGCCGTCATCGCCCTCCTGAGATGGGAAGATCGCATTCCGAGCTCACACTCGGCTACCGGATCTGCCGCGCTTGCCCCTGCTGCGGCTGCGGCCGCGAAGAGCGACACCAACTCGGATGCTGGAGATACCCCGACTCAAGCCACTGGCTCATTGCTCCCAAAACTCCAGGAAAAAGCCGTGCGACAGCGTGTCCTGTATACCGCGAACGTCGGCGACGCCCGGATCATTCTATGTCGCAACGGCAAGGCCCTTCGGTTGTCTTATGACCACAAAGGCAGTGACGAAAACGAAGGAAAGCGGATAGCCAATGCCGGTGGGCTGATTCTTAACAATCGGGTCAACGGAGTCCTCGCTGTCACCCGTGCTCTCGGCGACGCGTACCTGAAGGACCTTGTCACAGGGCATCCGTACACCACCGAGACGGTAATCCAGCCTGACTCGGATGAATTCATCATATTGGCGTGCGATGGGGTAAGTGCTTCTCGGTTGACCCACCTCCACCTGTTCTCGTGCTCGATGCTAACGAAAAACTCTCAGCTGTGGGATGTCTGTAGCGACCAGGAGGCCGTGGATCTCGTTCGCAATGTTGCCGATGCTCAGGAAGCATCGAAGATTCTCGTCGACCATGCCCTGACTCGGTTTAGCACGGATAACCTCTCCTGTATGGTCATCCGATTCAACACCGAACGGGTCAAGGAAGTGGTCAATCGCACCGCTGAACCGATCGGGGTCGACGGCGACATGGACATGGAGCATGGGGTAAGCGAGGCCGACAAGATCGTCGAAGGAGCCCGGAGGAGCATGGCCAGTGCCGGAATAACAGACGAATCGGACGCCGAGAAGGTGAAGGACGAGATATTGCAGAAAATGGCGAACGACGAAACTGGACCCGAGCTGGCCGTCAACGAACTCAGCGGGTCACCCGCCGAGGCATCGCTGAGCGACAAGAATGATGCAAAGAATAGCTAAGGCCCAACATCCGCCGTTCCCATCGACCGCTTGCATCTGTTTCATCTTTCAGAAAGGAATATAGAAAGCCACGCCCCCGTCTGGATCAGACCAATGAAGCTGTTTGATTTCTCATCTTTCGTTTCTTGTATCTTCGCAAGTTATAGGCGTTGATCGCAAAGGGCAGAGTCCATGTTTCATTTGAAGGGGTTGGAGCCCTGGTGGTGTATGGCATCATTTCGCACAAGGCTACTGAGATTTGACCTTCTTGCTACAGCTTTTCCAGTCCTGGACAAGGCTGTTTTCGTTTCTGTTTTTCATCTCTCGTGACAATAGCTGGTACTGTACTGCTACACCGCCTATTTTTCCAATGTAAATTTGGTTTCTGAACCCGGACTGGAGACATCTTGCGGATCCTCACTCAAGCTTATATTGTTATCTGAACGCCTCGAATCATGCCCGGCCCGCAAAGACCAGGTGTAGGAAGTATCTAAAAATACAGAATTGTATAAAACAGGACAGAACAAGCTACATCTTTGCAAAGAGAATATGCACACAGGTTTTCTTCACAAGTTCATATGGGCAGGATGCTGGATCTAGGCCTGCTTCTCCTTGAATGGCTCCTCGGCCAGCACCTCCACACCATAGAGTGGCTTCTGGCCCGGCATGACGTGGTCCCGAGAGAGCTCGAGTTCGCCATGGCGGACGCGCTCCGGCCAAGATTCGGCGTACCGAGCGTCCTGGATATCAGTCCAAAGGATCTTGACGCCGTTCTCCTTCAGGATGGCATCCGTGCCATCCTCTGGCTCCTGAACCTTGTACTCGACCTGCGGGTTGCTCAGCTTCTGCTCGAAGTCGGCCACTCGCTCAGCCTGCTCGGCGGCTTTGGCGGCCTCCTTGATGCGAGCCTCCCGTCGACGCCGTCTGGCACTGCGGGTCAGATATCCCCGTTTCCCGTCGGCGAAGCCGTCCTTGAGCTCTTCCTCCTGGATGGCCAGCACGGCGGAGATATCGGCGACGCTCGTGGCTTTCTGGTCCATCAGGACGCGGGCGCGATCCTTCTTTTCCATAAGCCAGCCGATTTTGTTCTCGTACTTCTCGTTGAATTTTTCGGCCTCCTGCGGGTCCTTCGGGCGCTTCTGAGCGAGGAACCGTTCGGTGATGGTGATCATCTCTCGGGGCGGCGACAGCTGGCGCTGCATGGCAAATTCACGGAGCAGGTGGTACGCGCGCAGACCGATCTTGGAATCGTTGAAATGCACGGAAAAGTAGGGAACCCACATGTCTTTGCGGAGGGTGGCCGGGACGGTCTGTTTGCCGTGGTAGACTAGCTGGCGGAGGACGCTGTTTTTCTACGCAGGTTTAGTGATTGATCTGGAGGAACGCCAGAACAGCGATGACTCACCTCCAGATACCGCGTCAGAGAATACACCACCTGGTTGGTGCGGATGTTGTGATAGGCGAAGATGTTCTTGCCATGGGTCAGGGCGTTGATGGCCTTCCGTAACCGGACTCCCTCCTTGGACTGATGTGTTTTAAAGGCATTTGAGTTCTGTTCGCGGGGTTTATCCTGGATGACCGTTTGATTCTCGACCGGTGGACGACGGACGATGTTCCAGGTCCCGATCTTAGTCGGGTCCAGGATCTTCTGGAAGCGCTTCGACACCGACTGGGAGGCCATTGCGGCCGGGGAACGCAGGTCTGCGCCTGTTGTATGTGGAGAGGGAGGTCGATTGAGTCGAATATAGAGCGTCGGGACACTCTACTGCATGGCGATCGAGGACTTGGATGGGAGAGCGACTGGTGATGGTGGTGACGACGGAGGTTGGAGGAGTCGGGGAGAGTCGAAGGTGGAAAAGTCGCGGATCAATTTTTCGACGGGCGGACCCAAACGGGGAGCTGCCCGGCTGCCCGCACCTCCGCAGCTCCTCCTCTCCCTCACTCCCTCTTCCACTCTTCCACTCTTCCACCTCCACTCTCCTTCTCTCCCACTCTTGATCCCCCTGGTCGCCGTCTACTCCTAGAATGACTCCTTAAAATCCCGGTCTCTCCCGACGGGCGCAATGTCACCGACCGTCAGTACTGCGGATGGCGTGGACAACAATGACGACGATGCAGGTAGTCGTCGCGAAAGGCCCTGGCTTCTTCCTTCGGTAATGAAAGGATCTCATCCTATTTCTCCATCGGATCGTCTAACCCCCGATCTCCTTAGAATCGCAAGCTTCGCCATCTCCAAGGCGTCTCCGTCCGTAACCTGGTCGTCGCTCCCCCGAGTCGAGCCCGGGGGAAGACCATCGACGATGAAGATATCCCCAACTCCCTCCAATCGCCGTCGAAGCTCCTGGCAAAGGATGCGAATCGATCTTTACAGCACTCCAGGTCGTTCAACAATCTGAAACCCTCCAACACGGCCGGCGAACGTCCCAAGCGCACTGAACCACTACCGAAGACGCGGCCGCAAACGCGGCGAAACACTCTGCCATGGAGCGATCCGAATCCACTCGCGAGGCAGATCAAACTGGAAGACATCTTACGGAGTCGTATGGCCGACGTGTGGTTCTCCATCCATTGCGAGGGAATCAATGATCCGGTCTACATCAGCGAGGTAGTGGAGAATGCGACGAACCCCAACTTCAGGTCGTTCGATCTGAACATGTGTGGGCCGTTCGTGTCACGCCTAGATACCTTGACGCTCAAGCTCTGGGCGAAAAGCGCAACGATGGAGGAATACCTGTTGTTGGTCGAATTGCAGCTCAATCTCCAGTCGCTCCAATTCCTCGGCAAGTCGTTGGACAGCTTCCACCAACCCCTCCCAGCGAATTCTATCCTTTTTCATTTCCCAGACGGTGTATATACCAACCTGACCGATATCCCGCCTGTCTGGAATTCCCTGCCCGCAAAGACCTCCAAGTCCGACCACCCACACCTCCTGCCCACCTCGTCTTATGATATGTTGATGCGACTGGCGAACCTAGACGAATGCATCCAAGACGCTCTTACAACGCGGGAAAGGCTGGAGGCCCAGATCAGCTCGATTCTGGAAAGGGATCAGCAATCACTTACGATGACCAGTGATGCATCGCGGGCCAGCGATAAGCTCGCGCTCACTAACCATGCAGTTGCGGCTGAGAAGAAACAGCTTCGCCTGGCTGCGAAACGGAAAGAGGAGCTCCTGGCTAGCATTAAGGCACGTAAGGACGCCATGGAGCGCGGGCGCCAGGCGCAAGACCGCGCCCGAGTTCATCTGCCCGATGCACAACAGAATCTGGGTTCCAGCCAAAAGCTGCTGGAGCAGAACATCGACGAGGCAAAAGGGCAGATCCGGCGCATTTCGGAGGACCTCCTTGCTGTGTACCCTATTGAGCCTATTCCTGACAAACCACTCGCGTTCACAATCGCCGGTTTGCCTCTCCCCAACTCGAACTTCAACGACATCGACCGGGATGCGGTTGCTGCCGCCTTGGGATACACGGCGCACCTGGTTTATCTGCTCTCCTTCTATCTTTCTGTCGCCATACCTTATCCGATCAACCCATATCTCTCTCATTCCCTGATTCAAGACCCGGTGTCTGCCTCACTTCCTCAGCGAACCTATCCCCTCTACCCGGTCAATGTCACGTACCGGTTTGAATACGGCGTGTTCTTGCTGAATAAGAATATCGAATTCTTATTGAACAAGCAGGGTCTTCGCGTGCTGGACATTCGCCACACCTTGCCAAACCTGAAATACCTGCTCTATGTCCTCACCGCGGGGACGTCAGAGATTCCCGCACGCAAGGCAGGCGGCATTCGTGGTCTTCTCCCGGGCCGTCTGACACCCAGTCTATCCCGACGGGGGAGCGAGGATAGTGTTGACTCTTTTCTCTCTCGGGGAGTACTACACTCAATATCCAAACCCAACGGGGATGTGTCCCCAGGTAAAGGGAAGAAGGCGCTCGCGTCTTTCACCAATGGATCTCCATCGTCCCAAATAGCGTGAATATTTTGTAATGTATGACGTATTTCCCTATTTCTATTCCCAAGCGCTTTTTGGCATTGATGCAGCGCGTTGTTTATACTTGACCTTTACCATGTCTCCATAGGGAACGTCTTTGGCGTGATTCATCTTCACTGACTTCTAGGAGAATGTCTAGTCTGTAATATTTATTGCAACTCTTGTTACAGATGCAGTTAGTTATGTGAGATAGACCCGCGGATTTCCTGGGATTCAAAATATGTGCGAGGCGCACAGGCGCTTGTTAATATATAAATTTACAATTGTAAACACCAAGATAGGCCACTTGGGGGATTGTTAATCCACCGCGAACGCTGGCCTCAGTGTAGGGCTCGTATTTCGATTGAACTGGGCTGAAAAAGCCCTTTGCTGATCTATACTTGTTTCTGGTCATTTCAACGAGGCGATGCTTACCCCCCTGTGCGACTAAGGATCCTGGCGTATGCGCCAGCTTCTGATGACTTCAGCCTATTAATGTATTTCCATCTCTGCTACATATTGAGTGATACGTCTTGTTTGCGGGTTAACACCATGACGCGGCGTAGGGGTCTTTCTGGAGAAGACATTGAGCTGCCAACAACCACACTCTACCGAAGCGAGGATCGTCTCATTCCTAGTCCATCAGGGCAAGGCTCCCGCAATGACTCTGCATACGACGAGACCGTTCGTCATGCACATCTCAAGCCATTGCGGTGGGGGAACAGGTTCAATGGCTGGAGGTTCACGATATTTCTGGCCTTCATAACAAGCTTGGTCGTTCTATCTCTTAACCTCGGCTTTCTGCTATACACCACCACCCACCATCGACAGGAGAACGAAAAAGGAGTTCTGTACCAAGGTGACTGTGTCAAGGTGCAACATATGAGTACCGGCTTCCACTTGCTGGTTAACATCTTGAGCACTGCTCTGCTGAGTGCGAGCAATTTTGGCATGGTATCTACCAATACACTGTAGTTATTATCGGGACCTGACACTCAACGCAGCAATGCTTCTCCGCCCCAACAAGGCATAACATCGATCGAGCACATCAACAAGGGCTATGGCTCGACGTTGGCGTGCCCAGTGTTCGCAACCTATTCCGAGTGTCGCGGTGGCGCTCGATTCTATGGTTATGTTTGGCCTTCTCGTCGCTGCCCTTCCATTTGGTGTACGTCTTGTTGAGGGGTCTTTAAACATTGCGTCTAACGTATGCTACAGGTATAACTCGACAATTTTCTCAACCACTTCAGCCACAGCTTATAACATATTTCTCGGCCAAGGATCCCTTGCACAGAAGGATTTATCAGATCTACATATCGACACAGATGATTTCAATATTCGTACTTCCTTCGAGGGCCTCCATGCATCAGCCCAAAATGGAACACTTCAACACCTAGACAACACGGAATGCGTGAATTCATACGCGCAGACCTTCCAAACAACCTATAACAACCTTATTTTAGTAACAGACGATGTGAAAGGAAACGATACGTACGTCTTCTTGACTACCCAAGAGGTCTTCAATCCCTTTCAACACTTGATGCTGGCACCCCCGCAAGCCGACCCGTACGAATGGCTCTGCCCAAACGATATATATGCCGACTGTAGCACATATATTCCTACAGTCCGTGCACAAATTGCACATGACAACTGGACTGTCTCAGATGGTTCATATGAGCCGCGCACCTGGAAGGTCAGATATTGCTTGGCCGAAAAAGGCCGTCAGCACTGCAAATTACAATACTCATTCCCGCTGATTGTTCTAATTATTGCTTTCAATTCTGTCAAGACCTGTATCCTGTGTTATATGTGGCTCGGTATCAAAGATGATCCTATCCTAACTATAGGAGATGCGATTTCTTCCTTCCTGCGCCGTCCAGATCCCTATACGCAGGGTAGATGCTTATTGACGCGGGGAACAGCGGATCTATTGCACCAATTGTCGTCAGGTTTGCCCCAGAAGCTGCCCATCCACCAGCCGGATGAGTATATACCGAAACGGAGGCTATGGGGATCGGCTGCCTCCAGAAGAAGATGGATCTTCGGTATAAGCTTGTAAGTTTTAAGTCGCTTCAGTCGGATAAACCCATGGACAAGCTCTAGTCTGACAAAAGGGCAGTTGGATCGTTGCCATCGTGGGCTGTATCATCCTACTCAAATACGGAGTGTCCCAGATCAAATACGGCTCTAATATCTGGAAAGCACCACTCGGGGAAGTTAATGCGAGCACCCTAATAAGGGGAGACAGTTGGCCAAACTCGTTAATTCCAATTGTCATCATTGCCAACATGCCGCAGCTTATCTTCTCCTTCCTCTATTTCGCCACCAACAGCCTCCTAACGGCGATGAATCTGGCCGCTGAGTGGAGCAGATACGCCATCCATCGCAAAGGCCTTCGTGTTTCGAGCAATCCAACCTTCTCGCAACGAAGCTACTACTTTCTTTCATTACCATACCGCTATGCACTTCCGCTCATAGCCGTCTCGGCGATCCTGCACTGGCTTATCTCGCAAAGTCTATTCTTAGTTGGCGTTGAAGCGTACACACCTAATATGAAGAGAGATCCTAAAGGGGATGTGGTCACCTGCGGATACTCCCCCGTCGCTATTTTGTGCGGAATAATGGTCGGCGGGTTCATGTTCTGCTCCTTGATCGTGCTCAGCCGAAGGCGATTTGCGTCGACGATGCCAGTGGCGGGTAGTTGTAGTCTTGCGATTGCTGCTGCGTGCCACCCTACGTATGACCCTAATCGCGGAGAAGATCTCACACATAATGAAGAAGCGGAATCGGAACAGGAAGATGAGGATATGGGACTGTTACCCGTTAAATGGGGGGCGATTCCTCTTGATGGTCCAGTAGGACATTGCAGTTTTACCTCGAGGGATGTTGAAGCACCGGAGGAAGGACACAAATACCAATAGACCTGACAAGTCAGTTGGTCCTAATAATATTACAGTGATTACAGATTGCTTTCGACTTACGTGAGGCGGTACCTGACGTAGCTCGATTTCTCCCACTATGTACTATTCACACAAATATACAAATGCCACCAGTGACTTAATACACATCTTCTCACTTCTCTCGCTCACGGAGCAAAAAGTGAACTAGACGCCCGCTATCATCGAAATCTTCTTCCCCAACAAAATAGAGCAACCTGAATTTAGGAATGCCTTAAGCCTGCGCAGCAAAGCCGAGTCTCGGTCCCTGCGAATCAAAAACAACGTACTGGCTCTTCAAGAACACGTCGCCAAGGATAGAGAATTGCATTCCCTGGTTACTCTGAATGCCACCGAAGCAAGTTGAGCTACCGTCCGTGATAGGGGCAAAGTTGATGTGCTTGCCGGGGATGACGGCCTTGTAATCACCGATGGTGACGGTGAAAGACGGCAGCTCGGTGCTGCAGGGGAAAACCCAGCCACCGGCCTGTTGGTTGTTGGTGGCCGAAGACACTTGTTTGTAGTAGTCCTGGACGACATCATTGGGGAGCATCATCAGGGTCGTGCCGGTGTCTAGTCAACGTGAGTCTCATCTCCCTCTTAATTCAATACGTTGGCTTGGGGGTGGGGTGTCGTACCAGCAATGGCCGTGATCGGGCTTGAGTTGGCCTCGCCATCAGCAACGGCGTAGCCGTCAGCAGTGAATTTCCAGAATCCATCGCTGCTGTCGACATCGGCATAAGAGAGAGATCCAGTGTACTTGGTCTTGTCGACGAAACCGAAATCGTACGACCCAGGCGCATGGTACTTCAGGCTCACAGCAAAGAGGGGAGAGTCCAGCTCAGACTTGACAGTGTCGAAGAAGGTAGTTTGGCTTTTGGGTTGGACTGTAATGTTCGTGTTAATGGTCAATTCTGAGCCAGAATGGCCAAAGGATCGGCATACCGGTGTTGATAGAACTAAAGGCCAGACCCAGCAGGCCATCGTTGTTGCGGTCCTGCACAAATTGTTGGCTGATCTGCTTGGCAGCTTCCACAGCCTGGTTATGGGCTGTGATGCTGCCCACGGAGACAGTGTCCTTGTAAACATCGCCGCTGGCGCCGCTCCCATCACCGTAGGAGATCTTCCAGGAGTAGCCATCCATCTTAGTGGAGTTACCGGCGGGTTTGTAAATGCTGTGGCCGGACTGCTCCGTGGCAGGGAGTTCAGATGAGTAAACCCAACTAGAAAAAGGTTAGTGCATGACCAATTTGTGGACTAGGAGGACGACTGACAGGTCAGCAGAGCCAGTGTCAAAGTCCAGGTTCAGGACAGTGCCGCCGACATTGACGGGGGTCAAGTACTCGGCATCGTACTGCTCTGGGGTGGTGACAACACTGCCACTACCGGCGGCATCCATGATGTGCTGTGGGACAGCGGCACCATATTTGCTCAAGGCGTTGGCGTAGATTCCTGGGATGTTGATGGATCTATAGTGGGATTTGGGAGTCACGAGTTGGTTGACGGTGAAGCCCTTGCGAGTTCGAGGCCCGGGCAGCGCCGACACAACGGAGGAGAGACCAAGTGCAAGGGTCGTGACTTTGCTGAAGACGACCATGTTGGATGAGTTGATAGACCTAACGAGAGTGAATAGAAGCCGACAATGAAGGACTGAGTAAATCTGCGGGAAAGAGTGACAAAGCCCAAGATATGTTAACCTGGGAAGTTGAGAGAGAATAATGGTTCTATGTCTTCTGATCCGCAAGACGAGGAGGAGGGCTTTATACCTTCACACCCAGGCAGAACGTTCTAACCAGGCTCATGAGACACGATGTAGCTCCTCACAGACCTCCGTCGAAGAAAGTTCCACATCTACTGCGGCCAAGGCTTTCTCTTCGGGGTATAGAACAGGGGAGATCCCGTGAATGAGTAGCGACTAAGCTTTCTGAAGCCTTCACGAGCCCCGCGGTTAAGCAACGACAAGCGGACGGGTCGCAATGAGACCCTTGCCAAGAGGCCCGATTTCAAAACCCCAAATGATAAGGGACAGGGCCCGAAGCAATCAGAAAGCGGGTTGGCGACATGGGCAAACATGAAGACCCTAGGGCGGCGCCATAGCCAATGCTACCGTGGAGTCACGGATTTGCTTGTTTAGGGCAAGATTCGACGGGGTGTGCCTGGTGGTCTTGTCCAGCATGGGCAGGTAGGACGGACATGTCCGGCCGGAGCATCATCAAAGCCCGGCAAGACCGTTCATTCGACATGTGGTGACGATCCATATTCGGACAAGTTTATACCAGGATGAGGAGGGGAAACACGGGGGTGTCGGCCAGCCCGTGCAGCTACACCAGGTTGATAGCAAGGCTGAGCCGTCTGCAGGAGACGGACAGTTTCATTGGAGGAGGACTGTTATCATGAAAACACGAGCAGGGGGACGGAAATCCTCTGATTGCCCGAAACACGATCGAAACTAACGGGTGATCGCCATCTCAAAACCAAGTTTATAGGGGTTGGATAGTGGTCCGCCTTTTCATTGCGTGCAGGAGGCGATGGAAGTATAGAGGCCAGAAACATCAAGCTGTCCACTATACCTCTCGGAAGACTTCATCCAGACGGAAGTCGAGGTATTCGACTGGCTGGTGTTAGAAACCAGACCTGTCAAGACACCTACCTCCACGCCAAAAGCATTCATATCTGAAATCCACGATGTGACGGTGATACTTCGACCATTCAGAGTCCCGTTTCAGAATAATATAGGACGGACTTCACCACAGACAAATCATCGCCCTCCATGCCGACTCTCCACGGCGCACTAAAATCCCGCCGATGTCGATCCCCGACGCAGCGCCGATGAAACCAATATGACTGGCCAACATCGCATTTTCTGGGTGGCGTCTGAATTGGCTCAGCTCATTGGACTAGACTATCTGTGCTCTACCGTCTTCCAGAGAGTGTTTTGTGGACAGAGTATTCCTGTCCCTAGCCGTTCTAGATGGCTTGAGAATATTCGTGACAGTTACGCTTCATGGATCGACATGTGACAGTAATATCCCCTGCGAGTATTTGAAACACGGCATGCGCGTATAGAATCGTTGTTGGCAGCAATAATAACCCCAGTATAGACAACATTTGACACGACGTCTCCCTGGCATATGCCGCACCCACCCGTGAGGGTCCACAACTTCTAACCCCAATGTATTCTATATCGTAATCGCGCATCAACAAAAAGAAGAAAACAGAGTTATGTATCACCCTGAGTTGGATGGGACATATCATGGGTATTCGGCTCCGAGCATAAACATCGCTGATCACTTTCGCATATTCAAATATACAGGAATCCATCAATCGTACAGTAGACCCACCGAGGCGCAGCCCCAGTCGGTCAGCTAGTAACGCGACTGGCTATCACGAGGAGGGCAGGAACTGGGACGACAGACCTCCGCCGCCGGCCGATTCTAACGGTGTGCCGTTGGCATCGTATTGCTCGTTCAGGAGCACTTCCAGCATGTCCAGCTCGCCTACCATCGGGCCGGTGCCACCCAGCCCCTGGTCTACTACGGCGCTTGAGCTGGTGAAAAATTGATCCAGCGGAAGCGCAAACCAATCGGGAAGTCCACCCGACGTCCCGCTGTTGTCATGGATCGACTGCGATGGGACGCTGGAGCCTTCCAGGTCCCCAGCTGGAGATGTCGCGTTCGGATCATAGTAGTTGTGGTAGACAGATGGCGGCGGGGGCATGAATGAAACGTTGAGGTTGGAGGAGTTGATCGGTTGGGCCGGGATCCCAGCGAGCGGGTCATGCACGGAGGTGGTCATGGGGGTCCCGGCTTGCTGGTTGTTGTCGACGTATCCGAGGTTTTGTGATGCATTGTGTCCTGATGCCCACACTTGGTGGGAGCCATCGCGACGGCCCTGCCCGTTGTCCCTCAACCGCGGTGACTGCGGTCGCGAGTGAGACGCCGAGGCACGATCGTGACCATCGCCATCTCCCGCACGGTCCATTGGCGCGAAACGCAGGAAGCGAGTACGGATGCTGGTGGTAAGCAGTTCGAGAAGCCGAGAGATAGCATGGCACAGGTGGACATCATCGACCACATGCGTCCGCAACGCTTCAATGGTGCGGTCTTGCAGGTCCAAGGAAACCCGAACGTCATCTTCCTTCGCGCCGAGCGTAAAGGTCTATGGAGGTTAGGGCTGGGAGCTGAAGAATCCCGAGAATGAGGGAACTCACCTTGAGGATGAAGATCATTCCGGACAGGATCCGAAAGCAGGTCCTCACGGGCGCGTGCTTCAGATGATCGCCAGGAACCAGCTCATCCAGTACTGTCTGGAGAATCTTGCGTGACGCATCAACAACTTCCTGGATATACTGCTCGTTGACACGGTAGAGCTCCATAAGCACGTGGAACCATCCAGAGCTGGACGAAGGCCCTGAACCTGGCCTGCCGCTTTGGGCCAGGGCCGCTTCGTTCGACATCGTTGTCCAGCGATCTACCACCGCCTGCAGAGCCAAAGAGTTGACATACAATCCTTGGAAGTGTCAGCGGAAAGTTGGAATCTGCCTTCAGGGTTCATGTGACATACGTGTATATTCATATTCGATCATCAAGATCATCCTCATCGGAGGTGCGACTTGTAACCGTTAGCATAACCCAGTAAAAGAAGGACCGGCTGGTTGAACTCACGATCGATGGTGTCGATGTTCTGTCGCCATTCTCGTAAGAACGGCTGGAATCGATCAATCTGATCCCGGTATCGACCGCTCCTGATAAGCTCTGAAGTTTGCTCGTTGGAAGCGAATAACAGTTGGTTGCTTTGGTACATGATCTTTGAAATGCCGATCCAGCAATCGTGCATTCGGTCGACCGTGATGTCGCCCTCATTCACCCCTGTCACCGTCGTTGGCTGGATATCATTGGCCCACTGTGGCAGAGGGAGCATGGAGGGAATGCCTAGACGACCGCTACTTTGAGTGATATACACCAGAATGAGGCGGCGAAGACGGCGCTTCCGCGTCTGCTCCGTGGGAGACTCCGCGGGAATTTTGGCCTCATTCTTCTGATCGAATACACCTAGCTCGAAGGCCAGAGCCTGTGCCGTGCTGAGAAGCATCCAGGACATCCGGTCGGAACGCCAGGCGGGTTCTAGCCATTTTTGAAAGGCCAAACGTCCTTCGGCCAGGTTGTTGGACGTCCGGCTCGGTCCATTCTCGTTCTCCAGTTCAATATCTCTTTCAAACCGACCCTGGGCCTGTGCATCCAAGTCCAACAGCGCATTCTCATCATCGCCCGGAGGGAAGTGCAGGTTCCGCGGATGCCAGTCCGTTAGAACCAACAAGGCCTCGATGGTCCCCAGGGACCTCAGGTTACCTTTGTTCATTTTGGGAGCCGAGGCCGCCAGATCAAAGGATCGCGGTCCGCTGATTCCCGTCCCGCCTCCGCCGAATTTCTCCTGGCCCCAGATCAGCCGTTCGATCATGCCCCGAAGATAGGACCAAAGCCGGTCGTGGATGTAGAAGGCGCGCGTGTACGCGCCATCCCCTTTGGGCTTCATATGCCTCGAGGCGGTCGTCAGGATCGTTACGGCCAGGACAGGTTCCTCGGTGAGCAGCGTGCGATGGGTGGAGGGGTGGGAGAAATCGGGGATGACGATAGGGCTCATCGGGGCGAGTCGTTCGTAGTAATAGGCCACATAGTCCATAGACTCTTCCACAGACAGCCAGCCCGCACGAACGAAGCGCAACCGCGACCAAGCCTTGACGGCGTCCACAAACCCTGGGTCATGGCCATTGTCCGCGGTGCTTGATTGACCACGACCGGTCGACATCTGAGCGTCGACCGAGCCGGACCCGCCGGGTTGGTAGTAGTTCGTCATTGACATGGCACCAGCACGTTGCGGCCTCGAAAACGAGCCCCCAGCACTTCTCGGGGTGCCCGCTTGGGTGAGAGGAGACATTGGCGAATTGAACGAGGAGACGGACTGGCGTGCGGCGTAGCGATTCTCCAAGCTCTGTCGATTTAGATCCTCTGTCCTTCCGGCGGCCTCTGAGAGGAGATGTAAGGCATCATGACTGTTACTGATCGCGGGCGACAGCAGCTCGACGGCGGTCCGGTTCATCATGGGCTGGCCACCTTCCAGGTGGTAGTTGGACGCCGAACCGCGATCGCCGATTGGATACATGGCCAGCCGCGAGTTCTTCGCCTCGGGATATTGGGTCGCCGAAGTGGGCGGTATGTTTGGTGTGTAGCGCGGGGGCGCGGTCGACTGGGGGATCGAACCGGGGGTGACCGAGGGGGGACCTTCAGACCATTTTTGGCGCGACTGGCTGCCATTGGGATCGTACGAAGAAGGATTGGGATGGGCGTAAGACGACCCCTCACTGGGAGAACCATTTGAAACGACCTCTCCGACCATCATCCGCTTGTCTCGTCGAAGCACTTCCTCCTCATTCCGATCTTCCACCTCGGACGGCTTGCGCTTCCGCCGGGTGGCGGAGAATTCGCAGCGCTTACTCTCACGACGACATCGCACACACGGAGGGGGACGAGGGTTATCGACACCTGGATCGGGGGATCAGTGGGAGTGATGCGAACGGGTCTAGGGAGACAGCAACGGGGATCTGATGATAATGAAGTGGATGAAAGGAAACATACTGCCAAGATCGCATTTCACCTTGCGCTTGCGACAAGGATCGCAGGCCTGATAGCCCCGTCGATGCTGGGGCTGAGGAGAGGAGGATTTGGGATCGCGATCACTCTGAGAATACAGACCGGTATCAGGAAGCGAGGAACCGGCCGGCATCATGATGGAGGGAGGCTGGTGGTAGGATGGAGATCGAAGGGAAGTAAGTAGTTGGTGGAGGTGGAGAGGAGGAGGATTAGCCGATGCAAAGCGAAAGCGGTGGAGGGACGCAGTATGACGACTCGAGGTGAACAACAACAACAACAACAGGAAGTCTACCACATCATCCAGACTGTGACGGGGAAAATGCACGACAATGCGAAATGCGGGGTTGGCACGAGGGGGAGGGAATTAATCAACCGTAATATATGGGGCTCGCTGATTTGGATTTATGCAGGCAGCCCTTGCGTCGACCGATATCTGTTATCAATCGGAATTCAATAGACTTTGTATACGATCCTCATCCTGCATTTCCAACATATCGTAAATTATTATAACAATTCTAGGTGTACATGTACAGCAGCCAATAACTGAACGAAGAAGAGTGTCCAAATCTCCATCCCACGGGTATCATCATAAATCATGTGTATCCAAGCCCCAGATCTCCCAGTGCTTCAATACATCCCAGCCAACCCGTCGCACATGTCGCCTCCATAGACGCCCATCTGCCGTAGGGGTCTGTCCTCCCGGAGGGACACACTCGGCCTGTAGCATCTCCAGAACCGACTGCGACGGTTCTTCCTCACGCGGTCGCTTCCCGAGGAGCGAACGGGGTTGGCTCGCGGCCTGAAGGGGCCCGTTCCTGATGGACTGGGATGGTGTCTCTCCTGGGGTCGTCACACCGCTCGGAGAGACCCCACGATCGGACAGTGCCCCGGGGAGACCATTCGGAGAGCTCTTCGCTCGGTTTTCGGTCGTCCCAGCACTTCCATCCGCGGCTGGGGTCTCCGGTTCGGATTCGGCGCCCCGGGGGGCATGGTCCGCCGGTATGGTATAATACCCCTCTAATCGGAACCCTTTTCGTCCCATGCCGATGATCTTCAAGCTGCTGAAGATCTGCTGGTCAGCGAACCCCTCCGATAACTTCTCTATAAGAATCTCATCATCCAAGTTGACAATATCAGCCAGAGACCGCGCCGAGCCGAACGCCGTCTCGGTCTTGGATTTGACCAACTGCCCCGAAGGCGTTTTGGGCGCTCGCGAGCATTGGTTAGGGCCCGGCGCTCCAGTGGGAACCAGAAGTCGGACAGCGACAAGCTTCCGCAAGAACGGTAGCACGAGACCGAGAGTGTCCATGCTGGACAATTCCGTCGCAAAGCCGAGCTGCTCCAGCTGCGGACTCGCGTGGACGAGACGCGCAATGGTCTGTGCCGAGAGCGGCAATTTGGACGGAAGCAACAGATGTCGCAACGTAGCGGCGTGGTTCATGGTGATACT
The DNA here is from genome assembly GCF_047715705.1 of Aspergillus ambiguus. Taxonomy (NCBI): domain Eukaryota; kingdom Fungi; phylum Ascomycota; class Eurotiomycetes; order Eurotiales; family Aspergillaceae; genus Aspergillus; species Aspergillus ambiguus. Next base: position 101,750 of record NW_027395553.1, on the reverse strand, counting down.
GTTCATGTAGCTGTCGAGGACACTGCCTTGGAGACGGGGCGAGTCCGATGGCGTGGCGTCGGGCGAATGAGCCGTGGTCCCGTTGGAGGACGGGTGGCTCGAGTCGAGAGACGGCGGGGTCAAGGCAGTAATCGAGGCCAATTGCCGTGGGCTGTTGATGTCGTCGTTGGGGTTGGGCGCGTCGTTGACAAAATACAACCGTTCCACCCCCGTGAATCCTTTCAGAAACTCGGCGTGCCTCCTCGACATGACGTCCTGTCGGAGACTTCGGATGCTGCTCGCATGCTTGTTCGGCACCTGGATCGGCCAGGTGCTATCGACAAAGGTGTTCATCGAATTGACCGATGCGATGTCGTTCAGGATAGTGACATCCTCCACCGAACTCTGGTCGAACGCAAGGTTGAATTCCTCCGTGTGCAGGGCGTACAGATTCTGCAAGCCAATCTTCTTCACCGCCAGAGGCTGTCGGGCTGCGATGCACTTCCGAAAGTAGTCGTGCAGCATCACACTCGGCTCCTGCGCATTCCTCATCCGCGGGGACCAGTGCATCTTCAACTCCCGCAGCTTCCTGCACTTCCAGAGGAGGGTCGAGATGTCGTCAGGGTAACAAAGAGGATCAATGTCGGTAATCTTCAGGGACCGAAGATGCGGCATGGGCGGAATGACAATGGTCGGTCGCGGGTGCCGGCTTGACGGAAATCTCAGGGTCAGCGACGTCAGTTTCGGGCGCTGCGTTAGCCCCAGATAGACGGTCTCCAGCATCTTCGTGTTCAGCTCCCAGCTGAAATGCTCGAGGTCCGGCATCTTATCGACGGCCGCCCGAACTGCGATGTTCAGCATCATCGACGAGTCCGGCACCCGGCCCACGCGCGCGTGTTCCTCCAGGTCATCTTCCCGCCAATCTCCCCGCAGCGTCAGCGACCGAACGAGCGACCCGTACGGTCGGGTGATCACCGCATTGAGCCCCATCGAGAAGGGGCTGGCACTCCCCATGCCCTCGGGCTGTTCATCGCGATAGCGGATTTTGTCGTAGGAAGTCAAAGTGAGGGTCTTGTAGAGCTGGGGGAGCGCCATGTAGTTGAGGACTCGACATGTCCGACACAGACGAGCGAGGTCGCCGGGATCATCCACCTAGCCAGCGAGAAGAAAAACGATCCATCAGTTTGTTCCCTGGCAGACTCCATATCGCGCGACCATGACCTACCTGAGAAATGATGAAAGCGATCAGGTTCAAAGGCAGCACCATCAACGACCCCTCACGCGGGCATTCCGTGGTGACGCTGGCGTCAAACATGTTCCGATTGACAGCCGCCATGATGCATGATGCGACGCCCCGGGCCGATGGTAGCACGGCATGGACCGATCAAGACGGTCTATAGAGGGAGAGGCGAGGAAGAAGGCATCCAAGAGAACGGTGAGAACGGTTTTTTTGGAAGACGTTGGGAGGAGGGAGAGAAGTGGAGAGAGTTCGTTTGGATCTGACCGGACGGAACTAAATGCCTCCCGAAGCGAAGAAAAAGGTTATGAAGCACCATCGGCGATCATCCGAAAAAATGAATAAATAACATATGAAATAGATAGCATAGTATATTCATTTAATATCATTTAATATTATGTATGTTCGGAATAAATCTCGTGGGTATCTTTTATACAAAAAACAAGAAAAAGGAGCCTGTCCAGTCCATCCATCCATTGCAAATCCCAGACTTGCTGCCCGTGCTCCGATGCTTCTGCCCAAGAACCCGAAAAAAAAACTGCCCAAAATGTTCAAAATGTTGCAAACGTTGAAAATACTCCCCGATACTCCATGCTGGCAAACAAGTATAACACAAAAGGTGGGAAGAGAAAGCCGAAACATGATCCAGGCGAACGGACATCCTACCCCAGCCGTTCCGATGACGGTTGGGTGTGGCTATCTTGCTGCTGTTGCTGCGAATCCGACGGATCCGACTGTCGTTCCGCATCGACAGAAGCATCCACGTCCTGGAGTTCATGGCCAGATGAATGTGCATCTGCGTCGCCCTCATCATGACCAACCAAAGCGGCGGCTTCCGGATCATACCGTAGTTCGTAATTCCCAAACGCCCCGTCGCCGTCGGTAGCAGTCCATGGAGCCGCGGTTCGCGTCTGCGGCTGGATGACTTTCATCGGCGGGTCGGCACGCCGCGAGCGAGGAGGCTGACCGGGTGATGACTCGAGAATGCTAGGGTCGTTGAACAACTGGGGGGACCAGGTCTGCTGACCTCGGCGACGTGCCGGAATCACTGTGACGGGTAGCGGGGCATCGGTGCCCTGTCGGCCAGAATTTGGCCTAGTCTTGCGGTTGAAAGGGAACCGGTGATCCGTCCGAGAAGGATGTGCTTCATCGTCTGCTTCCCCGTGTGAGTTCCTACCCTCTGGAACAGGGAACTGGTCGTCCTCCGCCTGGGCCGAAGCGACTTCCCGAGGGAGAGACACCCGCCGCCTCTTAAAGGGGTTGAGGATAGTCCGCCATCTGGGGTCAGTGTGGATGATCTGGGGAGACTGCTCCCGATTCGGCTCTCCTGCGAGACCGTCCTGGCTTGTGCCTCCTTCTGGCACCTCGAGTTCCTTAGCCTCCAGGTCATCACTTTCGTCTTCCTCCTCCATATGGGGCATGGCGACGGGTGGCGTAGGGCTAGAAACTGGATGGTAGTGAACATTGTACATGGTACTAGCGGCGCTGGTCGTGTTAGCCCTGCTAACCGGTGTGACCGCGGCCGGGGGCGGGGTTGGCCGCGCTGCTCTTCGGCGGCGCTGGTCCGCAAGGAGACCGTTCCGGGCCGCTGCGTAAGCGTGCCAGTTGCGGGCAGTGTTCTGGAGACCAACACGGGTCCGCAAGGGCCGGTTCGCCAGGCCCATCATTCCTCCCCATCCGGACGAGGCTCCGGTACCGCCGCCCTTGTCGTTGCCCCCATTGTGATGTCGGGGCCAATCGACCTCCTCAGACGGGGTCACGTCCAACATCTCGTCGCCGTCAAAGATTTCTCGGCCAAGGATGCCATCCTTGCGTTCATCCCGTTCGAGCGCCTCGATCCGCTCCACCCATTCCCAAACGACAACGCTCGCTGCAGCCGAGCCAACCCATCGGATGTAGGTACCCCAGCCCGCAATTTCGGGCTTCGCAATGTCCAGAACAAAGAAGACCACGGGAATCAGAATCGCGCACAAGGAGAGGAGAGCCACCAGGCAGATGTTTCTCATCTTTGGGTGGAAGAACGCAAAGCGATGTTTCGACAACGAGTAGAAAATCACCCATGCAGCGTACAATAAGTTGAGTGCTAGCTCAAACAGGTAGCTGAGGGCCGGGATCGCATCATCGTAGAGTCGCGGTCGAGTCGTGTTTGTCTGGACCAAGAACTTGTCCAGCGCGCTGAAGATGGTATCTAGGACTATCAACGCAAAGCCGGCCCACTTGATCATGATTTTCTCCTTGTGTCGAGGGAAAAGTCGAATTAATGTTTGAACTTGTGCCAACCATAGGAAGGTACTGGATATGACTCGAATGACTCGGATCTCCATGCCATCAATCACCTCTTCGGCAAGGGCTTCGGCGTCCGAGTAGCCATGGTTGTACTGCTTCTCGGCCACTTTGAACGAATTCGCCGTCGCAATGGTCAGGGATATGGCGACTAAAATGGCGGCCACCTTCTGCAGCCACGGCCGACCTCCGACCCCAACCACCGAGGAATTGCCACTGTACGAACCGCTGATCATGCCATGGCTCCCCAGGAAATTGGCACCACCGCCTGGGCCACCCACGTAGAACGTACGGGGTGTTATGAGGAGGATTATCACCAGGAGGTAACTGACAACCGTTGAACAGCCAATAGCATATAGTTGTGGGGTCACCGAGGCGTAAAAGGGGTCACGCGTATCAAGCTGCGGAGATGCATGATTCGTCGCCGTTGGCGTCGTCGTTCCGGTACAAACGGGCTCGTAGATGGCGTTGTGCGCAAGGGTGATCGCATAGGTGCGATTCAGATAGAGCAGGCCTAGAGGGTTCGCCAGATTGCGTTAGCGAAGACCGGACAAGAAACCAGACAACCCGGTGCCGTCGACGGGTGGAAGGGATCCAAAACCAATGCCCCCAAACATACCATCGCTCGGAAGAAGAAATGGAGAACAGCCCGGGGCATACGTCTTGGTGGCTGTGGTCGTTGGCTGAGCCCATATCTGGCGCGGAGCCAGATGAGCACCATCCCCCATGATCGGTCGGGTGGACAGCAAACAGGCAGGCGTCACGTCGCGAAACAAGTCATATATGCCAGAAGTTGAACGGAGAGACGTATCATCAGGCGGTCTCCTGTCCTTCAAGCCTCCATCATCACAAGAATGCGTTCGAGGCGGATGGTGATCAAATGCCGACGATCGGATGAAAGGTGGGAGTCGAGCTGACGAACACTGGGAGGGACTCCGGGGTTCAACGGTAGAAAATTACACGAGGGAGTTTCGGAAGATAAAGTCGCGAAGGATATGACGAACGAATTGTACGACGATGGAGGAGGTTGATGGCAACAAGGAGGCGGCGTAGGCCGGCGTAGTTGATGGTAATGGTGGTGGTGGTGGTGGTGGTGATTATTGGCCACCCGCGTGGCCATCATTTTTCACCGCCTTAGGCATCCCTGGGCCTCTTTTCCGAACCCCGAGATCAGGAGGTGACCATATCAGTATGGGGGATTTTGTTGATTAATACTAGTATGCCGTTATGGGATTGTACAAAGAATGTTATATACAGTAGTTCCTGGCTACAGAACAACACGCTAGACAGAGTACAGGGATGCTGTATGCAATGAATGACAAGGAAAGGTTCAACGTTTGGCATCCTCTATGATAGAGTCGGTCCATACGACATTGGTGTCGGTGCTGCATATGGAGAAGATAGCATCGCGCCAGACTCCCTCAACGCTCGCGCGCGCTCTTCTTCGCGCTTCCGGATCTCGGTTTCGTCCTGAACCAAGGTGCAACAAGTGCAACAAGTCGCTCGAACGCAATCCGATGCGATGTCACCTCGGATGCCGTAGGTCTTGCGGACACGCGTATGCTGGATGGTGGCGAGAAGCCCTAAAAGCCGGATTAGCTTAGTTCTCTTGGAGTCAAGTCATAGCAACAGTCTCACATTGACACCCGCACAGCACCCCCATCGCGGTGCAGGATCCATTACATGTCTCGTAGCCCAGCATATTGGTGGGATCTTCTTTGCGCGACAACATAGACAGACGATACTGTGTCTTTCCATATAGTATGCAGGGGCACATGAACCCCAGGCAACAGGTCCACAGGTTGGAACATTCGCCTAACTCGTGGCTCCATGCGCCCCCCTTAATCCTCTGGTTTGGGTGTTGTATCTGCCCCGGCAGGTGATAGGTTCCCATTTCAAAGGCCGCTGGAGTCTGGGGGGCGCCAACAGCCGTCGGCGGGGGAAAGTACGGCGATTTGGGGGATTGTAGAGGGTTTGCATCTGGTGCAATCAGTAGGGAGGGCGGTGTCTGTTGTGAACCCGTCGGATCGGGGGTATTCTTTGTAGGGTTTGGATCAGGGGAGTGCGACGGAGCCGGGGATGAGTATTGAGGGGCTGTAGAGGGCTGCCTTAAGGGAGCGGCATCGGCGTAAGGGGCATAATTTGCGGGATGGTCAGCGCCGAGGTAATTGGGAGCACACTGGTATGGCTGGATCCCGTGCGATTTCTCTTCCAGCCAAGTGGGATGCTGCGAGGAGTGAAGGGTTTGGTGTTCTGGCGATTGCATCTCCAGTGGGGTCTTGAGGAACGAGTACCTCCGATTTTCCCCCAGATCGGAGGTATCCAGCTGTAAGGACCTGCTCATGGTCTTCCGCTGAGGCCGACGTCACTCGACGAGATTAGATCGAAGGGTCCATCGGTCGAGGCAAAGACGCACCCTCGACTCAAGGACGAGACCCGCAAAACCAGGCGTGGAAGGAAAAGAGGGAGATTGAACGGGTTGAGGGCGAACGAGAGCATTAAGTGTAGTGTAACCGCCCCCAGGTGACAGAGGTGCAGGTGGAGAGTGACATGCACGTTGCGTTGCGGGGGGGAGGGCGAGGATTCGCAGGATTTAAGGATAAAACCAGTCCTCGTACGACAGCTGCATGGTGCAAATGCTCAGGGGGAGCTACGGTTGGTCTATCGGTGGTTCGGAACAAGCCGTGGGACATAATAGTGCTTCTCATCACATCGCCGGTCTGTCGCATCACACGGATGGGGATTCTCATTGGAGAGCTTCCTGCAGGGCGAAGGACTGCGCCGCAGGACTTCTAGATGGGTGTCGGTTTGGAGACCCATCCTGGAGGGACTGATATAGGTAGATGAGAATAGTGTAGAGTTAGACGAAATTACTCCACGCGATACAGTGAAGATGTTGTTGGAAGTACACCCTTCCTTGTCCAGAGTGCCAGAGGATATCGATATCGGGTGGAGACGCTAGAGCGCCATGATGGCGATTCGAAGATCGGTGGCATTGCTTAATGCCCACACCGGATTCTCCCCGAGCGAAGGGGCAGAGAACATTCGACAGGGTTGATACTCGACGACAGGCCCATACCTTCGGTAGGTATACTTCGTCAGTCGAAGGGTGAAAATCCGACGAACCTGGGAGAGGCATCAACCGTCCCCGACCATCACGTTGGGCAATGATTGGCTCCGTATGGACATTGCAGAAAGCTCCTTGCTGACCCGAAGGGAGAGACCAACCACTCAGGAGGGCCTGAAGACACCCGTTGTCCATCGAGGGTGTTCCTGAGGAACGGTTGCCATTCCGAGATCTCCGATGTGGTATCGTCGTCGAGTTCATTGACTTCACCAACGGAGGAGAGAGACGACGATGGATGGCCTGATCGTTCAGGCGCAGACCGTAGGCGGTGACGAAGATCCGCGTCATTAAAAAACCACCACCACGAAACGAACTACTGGAACTTCGACTTCGACTTACTTCTCTTCTACTTCTTCTCGACTTCGACTTCTACTGCGACGTCTTCTCTCGCCTACTTCCACTTCCCCCCCGGTTCAGCCTGTCAGCTGCTCCCTCTTCTCAACGTGCTCCCGCATTCATGTCCCATCCGTCCGTCTAAACTCCCCCTTCAACCTTCAACCCCCCGGCCACCAACCTTCTTCCTCATCCTCCTCTCTGCTTCTCTCCTGTCCCTCCGCTGCAACCAATGTCCTCCCCATGTCAAGGCCTCCGTCCGTATCAGAAAGTACCCTGTCTCGACCCGTGGTGACACCTGCCGCCTCTGCCCAACATGATTGCTCCGAAGGGCCTGATTTCTCCCGTGCCAAACCGCGCCGCCACCATGTCTGGGACCAGCATCATCATCCTCCAGAAGCTCCCTCTCCGTCCCGCGCCGAATCCCCCACGGCTCATCAATGGGCCAAACCCGTCTCGACGTTTGCTCTAAAAAGGTCCTCCACCGCCCCTCTGGACAAATTCCCTCGCCCCCATAGTCCCCCGTTGTCCGAAAGGGATAGTATCTTCGCGACTCACTACCTCCCCTCCGATCCCGACGCCAACACCACACCGCAACTCCCCCCCGTGGAGGATGTCGCTGAAAATGACGCCCCCGGTACCTTGAACCTTGCCTCCGTGGACCGTGTGGCCGCTGAGCCTGCTCCCGTCCCGTCTACGAAGGTACTTCCTCGTTCCCTCAATCAAGAAGCCCCCTTCCCCATGGAAGTGGACGCGTCCGCTCCCTTGGTGCCTCCCACCCCCCCGATCCCCAGTGATCCCGATGCCCGTCTGCGGAAACCCCATGAGGTCCTGGATAGGAGTGCCCACCTCCCAGCCTGGGAGAGCATGCAACCGCTTCGCAAGACTTCGTCGGATGGTGCCGCCGCCGCCGGTCTTCCCCCCAGTCAGGAGCCCCTCTCCCACCGTAGCGCCACTTCCGGGCCCCCGAACGACCCTTCGCTGTCCCTTCCCGTGCACGATCTCGACTACACGGCAACCATCTCCCACCGCGATCCTGCCGGGACGTGGTCGGAACGGTCCTCGCGGGAGAGCATCTTGGAGGGCTCGGGCCCCATTGAGCGAAGCTCCAGCCGGAGCCGACGCGGAAGGGTGGAAAGTTCCATCGAGGCGAATTTGACCAACGCGGAGCCTGCCTCGCATGTGCGCAGCCGCAAGTCAAGCCACTACCTGGGCCTATTTAAGGAGAACACGACGTCCCCCGATCGGAAACGAAGGGAAGATCGGGGCCGGTGGCTGGATGAAGCGCCAGATGCACGCGATGCCGAACAACGCCAGGTCGGTCCTTCTTCCAAATCCCCCCACGCGGCTGAGCAGACGACCTCACCGGCCGAGGGTGCATTCGCCCTGGAGCGGACCGGTCTGCGACGAAACTCGAAAAGCTTGTCACAGCTGACGCTAGCCGACCACCCTCTGTTCACGCCTCCGTCCGAAGCCGAACGCTCTCCGAACGACGAGGTCATGAAATCCCCGCGCCGTGCCTTGCCACGCAGCCTTCTCGAGGAGATCCGAAACTTCCACCTGACCCCAGGGGGTGCTCGCGGTTCTTCGTTCTCGAAGAGTATCCCAACGCAGTACGCGGAAGGGGGGCGGGATTATATTTCAGCCAAGGGCGATTCGCGGTTTGGCCACCTGTCGCCATCGTCCGGCCCCGATGCCAGCCCGGGCCAAGGCCCTGCGCAATTTGAAGAGGAGGAAGATGAGCAGATCGCCTCTGCCGTCTACTTTCCTCATGAACGCGTCACGGTCTCGGACGAAGTTGATCCGGTCCAGCCTTTCTCGGATGATCAGCCGGGGGTGGGACCGTTTGATGTGTCCCCAGCGAAGAGTAGCCTCGGTTTAGCGTCAAAGAGACATAGCCTTGTTGATGAGCCAGAGGCCCATCATGTGGATATTTCCCTCCGCTCTAAGAATGACAGTAGAATTTTGCATGGTGACCTACAGGAAATCCAGGCTCCACCACTAGATGAGCTTACCGAAAAGACTGTGAGTGCTATATCAGAACGCAGCGCGGGTGACTCGACGTGCGATTCGGAATATGATAGTGGCATGTCCGTGCAGGACGAGGTATCTAGTCTGACCGATGAAGCCGAGGTTACGCCAACGGCGACTCCAACTCAACGCCATCGAATCGTGCGTCCTCGACGTACTCATGGCTCATCTGCTCCCCTTGGCGCCGTCGAGCTGAAGCCCTATCGCCATCAGGTGGGCGGCCATACCACCGTATTTCGGTTTTCTCGGCGTGCCGTGTGCAAACAGCTGAATAACCGAGAGAATGAATTCTACGAGCGTATCGAACGCAGACATCCGGATATGTTGATGTTCCTACCCAGGTGTGTACTGCAACTGATGGAATGAGACTCGCTCCGGCATTTGACTAAGTCATCAACAATCGCAGGTACATTGGTGTTCTGAATGTGACGTTTTCCAAGAACCTGAAGAAGCAAAAACCCTTTTTAGACACCTCAAAAGGGCGTACCGGTTCCAATTACCGCGATGATGGTAACAAATCCCAGGACGCCACGTCACTTACTGCAGCTATTCCCCATGATGCTGTTGATCATCCTCGCATTTTTAGCCAAAAGCAAGTCACTGGGATCATTCCGAAGGTAATCTTGGAGAACAATCGCCATATAATTCCCGCCGATCTTTTCTCCCGTTCCCAGCGGCCAAGAACTGCAGACGGAATCGTTCCAATAAGACATCGCTTCTCTCAAAGTGCGGGAGTCATCCAAAGCGGGAAACAGGCCGGTGGCTCCTGGGACGACAAAACGCATATCCAGCCGTTCACCAAGCCTAAAATCAGCTGGGGTGCGACCACGGTTAATCGCCAACTGCAGGAGCAGGTCCTTCGTGAGGTCTTCAGTCCTCCTGCTATTCACCATCACCGGCGTCATGCCAGGGGTCATGTCAACCTACCCCGGACGACATCTGATGGAGTTCGCCGGAGAGGTAACCTGTCGGAGGATCAAACTGCTAGCAGTCGACGTAATGCACCTACACCACCAGAACCTCCTCGGAGTGCAGCCATTGACATCGCAAAAGAATCGGGTGAAGGGCCAGGGCTCTCATCGTCGGCTTCCACTGCATTAGATGCTAGCCACAACCGCCTGGAGAAGATTCGATCCCAGGAGTCTCAGCCGCGTTCCAATTCCCTCTCACGCACTCGACAGGTTAGGCGTCGTCATTCCGGGAGTGGCTTACAGAGGCGAGGAAGTATGACCCCCGGCAAGAACGGCGGAGACTTGATGTTCTTCGAGGATGATGGATATGGCGGTGATAGGGAAGATGAGATCTTTTCCATGGAGGGCGACGCTTCAATGACCCCATCACATAATCGTAGCGAACGAGAACATTTCTCCAACCTGGCGACTCCGAAGGTCGCTACAACCGAGTCTACTCAACACCCTCGCCATGTTGAAAGTGACGCGCAGTCGAAATCCCCGGTTCGCTCACAAGAAAAAGATGACAGCCGTTTCCAACTACCGACCAACCCCAAGGAGGCACAGACAAGAAAAGACGATCGGGTCCAGTTTTTCCTTCTTCTTGAAGACCTCACAGCTGGCATGAATAAGCCGTGTGTTCTGGATCTCAAAATGGGAACCCGTCAATACGGCATTGAAGCCGACGAGAAGAAACGCAAATCGCAGAGGCGGAAATGCCAGTCCACCACCTCCCAGCAGTTGGGCGTCCGCCTATGTGGCATGCAAACCTGGAATGTCAAAAGGCAGGAGTATACGTTCGAAGACAAGTATTTTGGACGGGATCTGAAGTCCGGGCGTGAGTTTCAGGATGCTCTTACCCGCTTCTTGTACGATGGTGTCAGCTACACCAGCGTCGCCAAAAAGATCCCAGTCATATTGGAGAAGTTGGCCCGATTGGAGAATATGATCCGAAGGCTTAAACGCTACCGACTTTATGCCAGTAGTCTCTTGATTCTCTATGATGGCGAACAGGCCAGCCTGGACACGTCCGTGGTGAAAGATGTCCACATGGGTACCACACGAAACGTCTTATCTCGCCGTGGCTCCGATGACGGTCATAACAACCTCAATGTCCAGCTGAAGATTGTCGATTTTGCAAATTGCGTCACCGGCGAGGATGAAATCTCTCCCACTGCTCCTTGCCCCCCTCAACACCCAGACGATATCGATCGTGGCTATCTTCGTGGTCTTAGGACACTGAGGATGTATTTCCAGCGCATCCTCAAAGAGGTCAGCCATGACGAGTATATTGAGCGTGGAGAAGGCGAGGCGATCGCTATGAGAACCCAACTCTCCGGTCACGATGATCCGTCGGATCGTTATTGGGATGACGGAGTAATGGAGAGTGATCCTGGAGAGGTCAGCTTTTAGAGGTTACCCTCGTCGCTCTGTCCTCCATCCCGAGAACCTTCCTCTACATTCTTGCAGTTTTTGCCCTTCCCAACGATAATTGAACTTCACCCCCATATTCCTTTCTCTTATCTTCCATTTTTACTTGTCGTTTTTCTCTCCACCTTGCTTGGTTGGCGTTGGTGGCTTGCATTTTCAAGCCCAATCGGTCCAATATTCACCTGAGAACTTGGGCTCTGGCGTCAAATATTGCATGGTACTGGATATGGCGTTATGTGTCCGTCTGTTCCCGCTGGTGTACGCCCAAACGTCCGGTTGCGTTGACATGATAACGATGAGATGGCGATGCAGCGAGAGCGGTCACTTGGGTGACAACGATACGATAATGATGATTGATCATGGCATAATGCTTACCCGGAGGCCATTATCTATGCGTGCCTGGAGCATAATAGAAGGCCCTGGCGCGGGGGAGTGATTCCATTCTCATGGCTTGTATGAACTTGTTTTGTTTCTCCTCTTCTCGGACATGTCTTATTGATTATTATACCTCTGGGGAACCAGTCCGATTCCCCGGACTTCTATTTCTGGGTTTGTTCTGTGATGGGGTTGGCGTCTCAGTGTTTGTGTACATACATTCATACATGTTACAGGCCTTAGACAAGAACATCATAATGGATTATGGATTTATCTCAGTGCGGTGTTTTAAGTATATCCACTGTTTTGGTGTTGTTTGATGGAGCCGCGGCTGATCTGCATCACGTGGGTCGCGCGATAAGCGTATCGATCGCCCTGCCACGTCCGTCCCTCTCCGTCTCTCCTCTCCCTCATCTCCTTGTTTCATGACCTTCTGGTCGTACACCCACGCCCCCGAGCGTATTAACTGATGCACAGGCACGCTGCATTTTAGGTCGGATTCTTCATTTCTCGTTGTCTTTTCATCCGAATGTCGTCTCGAGCCCTGCGGTGACGTAACAGTGTGCCAAGGATCAGACGGTACCCGTCGTCAGACACTAACATAGTCAAATATACAACGCGGATGGATGCAATCTATATATTCCCTACGGTTTATATCTAATACCTAACTCGCTCCCATCATCCCCTACTGTCACTCAATCCACTCCGCACGAGCCATGGCCAAGTCCGGTGGTCAGCTGGACCCAGCAATCGATAAGCGTGACTTCGATGCCCATCGACCATTGCTCGATGGACGAAGGCATGGAGCCCCTATACAGGCCTCTGCTGAGTCTTCGCGACCAACATCAATACATTCTGCTAGCATTCGCTACAGTGATGCGGATGATGGTCTGCTCAGTGACGTGGTCGAGGAGATTGTGGAGAGAGACAGACGGAAGATGGCGAGAGAAGTGGTGCGCATATGTAGTTTTATATGGGGCGTGATCACCTGGTGAGACTCATATTGGTTGTCCGTTGGAATTTCTGCGTTGACCGTGTATTGACCGTGCACCTTGTTTGTTAGTCTCGCCGCCGGTGGAGTTACTGCTTTCTCCCTATACGGACCTCTCTTCCTAACCCGTCTCCACTACACTCAGTTCCGAGTGAACGCAGTCTCCATTGCTGCAGAGATATCCATGTATCTCCCAGTTCCTGTATTCGGATATCTGTGCGACCGATACTCTCCCTCGCCGCTGGCTCTCTTCTCCGGCCTGATCTTCGGCCTTGGTTATCTCCTAGCTGCCTTCACGTATAAGAGCGGACCGCCGCTGGATGCAGGTGGAGATGGGTGGCCATTTTGGGTGATGATCGTGGCTTTCATCTTCATTGGAGCGGGAACATGTTCCATGTATCTGGCGGCGGTGACGACCTGCGCGAAGAACTTTGGCAGAGGGAAGCATAAGGGAATCATGCTTGCTGCGCCGATTGCCGGATTTGGCCTGAGTGGTATGTGGCAGAGCCAAATGGGGACATACATTTTGTATGAGCCTCGCGAGGACGGCAGCAGGGGCGATGTTGATGTCTTCCGATACTTTGTCTTCCTCGCGGTGTTGACTTTCCTCGTCGGCATTATCGGGACTCTTGGATTGATGATAGTAGACGAGGACGAGGAGAAATATATTGATGAGACGGTGGAGGAGCTCGAAAGAAGTGGTGTCCTAGACGACAGTGCTTTCTTCCAGCCCCGGAGTGAGGTTAGGGCTGCGTATGGCACATTCTCGCAAGATGATAACGAGGATACATCAGCCGAGGAGCGAACGCTAGCTCAATCCGAGGAAGAGCGTGAAGCTGCTCGCCGCGAAAAGGAAAGGGAAGATGAGGAGCGCCGTAAAAAGAACTGGCTGTTAAACTACGAAACGAAAGTGTTCCTCAGGGATCGGACGATGTGGTTATTGGCCCTGGGCTTCTTCCTTGTGACGGGACCTGGAGAAGCCTATCTCAACAATGTGAGCTCTCTCTCATATCGGTAATCATCGTTGCATCTGTTGACACTCCTTCAGCTTGGTACGATCGTACAGACCCTGGCGCCCAATCCAACTATGCCAAACTCTTCATCATCCTCAGCTGGTCTGCCATCTACGCATGTTACAACCATCGCGTTAACTTCGACCATCGCTCGCCTGCTCACTGGGTCGCTCTCTGATTTTTTTGCCCCGCCAGCCCTTCACCTATTCCCATTAAACGCTGGGAACAGTCACCCTGAATTAATACCACAGACATCAAGAACTCGACCTACTTTATCACGCATGATGTTCCTCCTTCCATCTGCGGGGCTACTTGCGCTGGGGTACCTTTTACTCGCATCTCCGCTGACCATTCAAAACCCCGAACTCACTCATATCACAACCGCCTTAGTAGGTCTCGGCTACGGAAGCGGATTTTCTCTGTGCCCCATCATTATATCTGTGGTCTGGGGAGTGGAAAACTTCGGGACGAACTGGGGAATTGTAGCTATGGTACCCGCTGCCGGAGCCGCTATGTGGGGGATTATCTACTCTCGTGGGTACCAAGACGCGACTGATAATGGCAGCGGTTCCACCGATGGACAATGCCATGGGTGGAAGTGCTTTGGTTATTGGGCTGCTGGGTGCACGCTGAGTGTGTGTGTTGCGATTGTGGTGTGGCTAATTGCCTGGAGGTCCTGGAGGCGAAGGGGAGTGGTTGTATAATCTTCCTGCTTTTCATCAGGGGCTCTTCTGCACACTTTGGTTCATTTGTTGATGATGTTGCATAATGTGTCATTGGGTATACGACTATGTACCAACTCATGCACAATAAGGGAGAGCAGTACAGCAATAGTACACGCTCACCAACAAAGAGAGAGAGAAAGAATATGCCACCCACTAAGAATGCCGATGCACCAACATGATCTCTAATTCAAATATCCGTAGAACTCGGGTTCGTTCCCATGAAAACTTTATACAATCGTTTGCTAGCCGCGGGTCCAATACGGGCATCTGCCAAAGTCCCATTTTTGTTGGTTGATTTCTACAAGGGTCAGTTGGCGTTCCCATGTACGGATGCATAAAGCGCTTTTCGGTGTTGGTTATCATACCTTGACGTTTTCCAGTAAGCCGGGTCCCTGTCTGCGCATGCCAACGACGAGATCCACAACACTAGGATACTTTTCAGCAATTCCATATGCCATAGACGCAGTGACTCGGTTGACCTCCTGGAGCATCTTGACATATGTATCCGTCTTGTTCTCGCCTGACTTGACTTGACCTCCATCCATACAGAAAGCCGAGTCGTTGCCTTCCATGCGTTCGCGGCGGTAGGGTATAGTGGACACATGCTCCGTAAAGTTCTTGATCCACTCCGCTGATTCCGGGGCGACATTGGTATGATGGATCAGACAGGCGTGCGTTACCTGAAGATCGAGGAGCGCGTCTTCAATCATATCATCATCGACTGGGGGGCTCGTCTCTGGTTTGTTGGTGGGTTTCCTTCTGCGAGATGGGACCTGAGCCGCCGGCTGGGGGTCCCCAGACTCTTCCATTCCCCGACGGACTTCAGCGACATAGGCTCTATTCCGGGAGTTCTTGTTCTTACGCATCCACGGAGCAAGACCCTGAATAAGGTAGATCGGTTTGCAGTTATGGTAAACGGATTTGAGTTTTGAAACGTGTGTGGTCAGATCTGCCGCGGATGGATCTGTCGCGATAACCATATCAACAAACTCCTGCGCTTCCAGCAACACGAGGACATGTTCCTCATCGCGGATATGTAGCGGGCATGGCTCCCAGTAACCCAAAGAGTCATTGAACCGTGCCTTAACTTTACGCCGCCACTTGACAACGTTGGGAATGGCACTTTCAAAGAAAGAGTGCTCGACATTGAGGCTGTCTATGAAGGCGACCGCTTGGGTTCCCACACTCGTTCCGTTGAAGCTCATCGCTAGATCCACAATCATCTCTGGTATGGAATCTTTCTTATCGACCTTCCGCCTATTTGCCTCGGACAAATCTGAGAGAAGCTGTTTCTCGCGGGCTTTTTCCTGGGCCTTTTCCTCCTTCTCCCTCTGCTTCCGCTCCTTCTCAAGCCGTCGATCTTGCTCCCGGCGAGCTTTGGTTGCTTCTCGCTCCCTTGCCTTCGCCTCTTTGTCGGTACCACTGGCAGCCTTGTTGGTCTTGCGAGATGCGCGCTTATCCTGCTTATTCGAGTTCGCGCCATCCAAAATAACTATGTCATCATCGTCACTGCCGTCGTCGCAAGTAGGGGCCGTTTTACCGGACGGACCTCCGAAACCAGTCGACCTCGATCGATTTTCCAAGCTTGCTAGTACGTTTGCCGTGCGACTGGAAAGTTGGGACAGATTCCTCCCGCGCCGAGGGCTATCGCCCGGCAATCCTTGGAGTAACGCGTCTAGATCGGGAGGAACGAGCTCGTCACTAAACCCTTCTATATCGTCGGACGCACGTCGCAAGCTAGATCCTCCTCCGTAGGACGCACACCTGTGTCTACTTTCCTTGGCGCCAAAACCGTCCTCGTCGTCGTCAATGGTGATTGTGTCAGTCTGCCGGGAATCCGCAGTATTTCGAGATGTTTGTTCCGGGGCCGAAGAAGTAAAAACGATTGGATCAGATTCCTCCGCATACCCAACAGCAGGTAGGGCACGATTGGACCGGGAACTATTGTGGATTGGTGGGCCTTCGGAGGATAAGATCACCTCTTCATCGGAGAAGAGAAATAAGGAATTTCGTGACGACTTGGGTTTGCGCTTTGACACAGGACCAGCATTGGAGTTGGCGTCGCCGTAATCGCTCAGCCGGCGTCTCTTCGGTGGATTATCTAACTCATCATCGTAGGTGAAGAGGGAGATGTCGATGTCGTCAGAGAGGAGGTTCGGTCTTGCGGGCGTACTAGAAGCGCGTCGCGAGGAGGTAGGAAGTGGTAACTGATACGAAGGAGGAGGAGGTGTGGAGGAGAGGAGATCAATGATATCTGGCATTTTCCATGATAGGAGACTGGGGGGTGAATCTTCTTGTGGTCGTGCTTGATGTCTAGAGGGAAGAGGGAGGCACGTGTTTCGCGACGCCCCAAGGAACGCGCGTGGTCATGTGACCTCATACAAACTATCCGGACGGAACCTTTTAAGTACCTCCTCTGTAACAATACATGCGCTCGAACAAGTCAGGGTATCCGCTTAGATTCTTCACGGCAGTCCCAAGATGAAAGCGACAAAGCCCGCCAGCATGAGCCCCACCAAGGCCAGAAGTGCAAACACTTTCTGGAACCCATTGAACGGACGTCTCGGACTAGCGAGCATATCCGATATCTCGCTCTCAAGGTGGTCACCCATGGCGACAAGGGAAAACTCCTCCTGGACACGTTTCCTGGCGGTAGCCGACATGCGATCAAGTTCTTCCTGGTCCATCTCGTAAAGCACCTTCTCCATCACGGCCGTCCAATCCGCATCGACCTTCGCATCGCGCAGCCAGCCCGTTTCTCCCTCCACGATTGTTTCCAAGGGACCACCTGTGTTGGACGCGAGGACTGGGACACCCGCACGCATCGCCTCGACAGGCACAATACCAAAGTGCTCATTTATCGGGGTGTAGAGAAGCAGTTTTGCCTGCGAGAGGAGAGTGTCGCGGAAGGCGGTTGGCACCGAAAGGAGAAACAGTACGTCTATCGAGTCCGGTATGGAGAGAGCAGAAATCACGGTCTTTGAAGTAGCGGTTTGTAGACCGAGATGCGTAGCGAGCTCGTCCAGCTCCCGATGGTACTGCACGTTCTCCTGAACCCGGTTGTCGTAACCGCCTTTACATTTGCAGGTTAGTATGCTAAGGATGTTGTGAAGAAGATAAGGGACCAGGAAAACTCACCTGCAATTACCAACCGAGTGCCCCTCCTTTTTAGATCTCCCAGCCCATGGTAGGCACGAATCGCCAACGCCATGTCCTTTTTCCTCTCAAACCGATTGATACTCAGGAGAATCTTCTTCCCACCCCATAATTGACCCTCCTTGTCAATATCAGCATCCCTGACGCTCCCCGCGGCAGGAGGTCCCGCAGCCTCCGTATCAACACAAGGGTAGACAACCCGCACATCGCCCAGCTGTTTCGAGCCAAAGACTTGGCTGACGACACCGCGCGTAAACCGTGAATTTGCGACGACCTTGTCCGCCGCACTCAACGCCCATCCCTCAAACCAGTCGAATGGATACCGATATAGGACTTTCGCGAGCCGTAGAAGTGAGCCCCCTTCGTCGCGACGGGCGAGCAATTGGTCCGGGAAATGGCAGTAGAACAAGACGCGCTGGCGCTGGCGGTGCCATTGCGGGCCTAGCGACTTCAAGAAGGGTACGCAAGCGGGGACCTGGTCCACGATGAAAATGTCATCTTCTAACCCTTCCTCCTGGACCTTTGTCCTAGTATTGTTGGCGTTCGATCCCTCTAGGGCGGTTGAAGAGCCCAGCTCCTTCAACACAGACACCGTCAAATGCAACTGTCGTAGGATGGCCATCAGCACATGAAAGCGACCGCAGAAATGCGCCGGAACAATTGTGTTTCCGCGCACACGAACATCTAGCGTCCCATCACGCGCTTCCTCGAAACAATGCGTCTTATCTCGGTGTGAGGTGTAGATTGTGACTCGGTGACCACGGTTCTGGAGCGCGAGGGCCACGTCAATGATAAGACGCTCGGCACCACCGATGCCCAGATCGGGGTGGATGATGATCACGTTGGAGCGTTTGAGGCCCGCCATCACGGCCGCAGTCTCATGCAAAAAGGAGAGAGGTATGGATCAATGGCGAGGGAGCGGCGCATTTCCTCGATCAGCTTCAAGTTGCGCGGAGGACATTTGGGGGAGTTTTGGCGGAGACGCGGCCGATAGCTACGTCATGTGATGACGCATACCCCATGGATCTATATCCACCAGACTACAATATCATTGCAATTCTACAGGGGATACGTTTCAGGACGGGAGTAATGTCGAGCGTATAGTATATATCCAGTTCTACCAGTATACATTGCGATCCGTTTGGGTCAACATACAGACATCAGGAGAAACTAAACCAACCCAGCGAGTGGACAAGGGCATCGGGTCATGAAAGATAGAATTCATCAAATAAGGGAACAAGAATGAGAGGGTAATAAAAGGTGGGAATGGGAAATGTGCAGCGATTATCCCAGATGGAAGAGAATCAAAATACACACAAGAAACAAAAGGTATCCACGAATCGAAACGAAAAGGAAATCGACATCGAATTCATAATACAGGGGAATACTGAACATCGTGTCATATGGGGGAATAAAACTAGGGAAATCCGGGAAATCAAAAATATAAAGGAGTCGAAACGCATCAAAGTCAACGGCAAAAGTCCAGTCAACCCACTCAAAAGCAGTTGAGAGTACTCTTCTTCTTTTTCTTGTTGAGCGCGTTCATCCGCTCTTCGAGCTGGGCACGAGCCGCTTCGGCTTCGCGGCGCGCGCTCCTCTCCTCTTCGACGGCCTGGAGGGAGAGACGCTGCGAATTGCGCTCTTTCCGCAGAGTGCCCAGTTCGTCCTCCAGCTGCCAGGCCTTCTTCTTCCAGGCTTCGCAGTCCGCCTTGACCTTATTCGTCTGCGCCTCGAGATCTCCGAGTGCCTCCTCCAAGGTGGCGGTTAGCTGCTTCTCAGCGTGAAGGTGCTTCTCAATGGTGCGAATGCGTGCCTCTTGATCCTCCACCAGCTGGGAGCTAATGATCTCCTTGCTAGTATGCCGGGAGCTCGGCGGAGAAGCACTGCCTGGGGTGCCATTGGTGGCGGACGCGATGCTCGGGAGAGGAGGAAGGGGAATTGCGGGGGGAGGTGAGGGAAGAGAAGTCGCGGAGGAGCTCTTCCGCAGATTGGAGGTAAGAGAGCTACTGCGGTCGTGCGTGGAATCACCGTTGGGTGTGTTCTTGAGTTGAAGCTGGGACCTAGTCAGGGCCGGCGCATCTTCATCTTCCAGGGCTGGACAGCTTACCTCAAGTTGTTCAATACGCACACGGTACGTTTCAATGTCCTTCTCATAGGTTGCGATCTTAGCCTTCGCGTCTTCCAGGGCCTGATCCCGCTCTTGCTGGATGACAGAGAGACGGTTGTGGTGCTGGTCAAAGCTGTTGGTAATCTGCTCTTCAAGCTCCTCAACGAGACGAACGCTCTTTTGCTTCTCGGCCGTGACTTCGGCAAGGAGAGCCTCCTTCTTCTTCACCTGTTCCTCCTTCTGGTGGAGAGTATCTTCGAGGGTAGCGACCAGCAAAGCCAACTCATTCACCTTGGCCTCCTTGGTCGAGTTAGACTGGGTGAGCTCCTCCAGCTTACTCGCTTCGCCTCCCTTGAGGTCCAGCTGCTTGCGAAGATCCTCATTCGTGTCCATCAACTCCGCATACTTCTCCGAGAAATGCTGCTTTTGCGTCAGGATGTCTTGAATCTGGTCGGCCAAGTTGTCGGCAGTAACGTCCGAATTGAGGAGTCCCGAAACCATCTTCAGTAGCTTTGCAAGCTCATCGCGAGATTCGGCGATCTCAGCCCTCAGAGACTTCATGGCTTCGTCATGCTCGGTGTTCTTCTCTGAGATTCGCAAATCATATTCGGCTTGGGCGGCAGCCTTGGAGCGTTCTTCCAATTCGACAAATTCTGCCTTGTGAGACTCCCGCAAGGACTCCAAGTCCTTCCTGTAGGACTCGGCGAGAGACTTGTGGGATTCAATCTCACGCTCCATTTCGGCGATACGGGCCTGGTGCACCTCAACCTCACCGCCGTTGTTGTCCTTTGCGGCAAGCAGCTCCGCGAGCTGTTGCTGGGCCTCGCTATGTGATCTTTCAAGAGTGGCAATGGTCTCCTGGTGGCCGGCGGACGCGGCCTTGTGTTCGTCGATCTCGCGTTTCAGGCTGTCAACAACATCCTGCTGCTGAGCCCTTTCGTTCTCGAGTTCCTTGGCAGCAGCCTCTTTGTCTGCAGTGGAAGATTCATCCACGGCAGCACGCTCTGAGCGCATGGCGTCCACAGCAGCCAACGCACTGTTGAGCTCTGCTAGCGTGGAACTGAGCTGCTTCTCGGACGACTGGAGAGATTCCACAGCGTTCTGGTGCTTGCCCTTCCACTCCGTCAGTTCGCCCTCCAGGACGCCAATCTTCCTGTCTTGCTCCTCCGCGCCAGCATCGTGCGCTCTGGCGGCTTCTTCCTGGGTCTTGAGGAGGGCCTTCAGCTCGTCAATCTCGGCGAGCAGTTGCTTTTGCCGGGTTTCATGCGCCTCCTTCATCTCATTGATAATGTTCTCTTGCTGGACGACTTGGTCACGCAACTGAGAGACAAGTCCCATATCCACGGACGAAGCGCCACCCTGCAAACTGGATCGCTCGCGAGTCAGACCGGATATGATGGTGGATTTCATCTCCATCTCCTTCTTGACACTTTGGTTCTCCGCTTCCAACGCCTGGATGCGTTCCACGCGATTGTGCAGTTCGTGCATGGCGGAGTCAAGATGGACCTCGAAGTTCTGCATAGTGTCAGGCTTGCTGTCGAACTCTTCCACGGCAATGTTGCGCAGAGCGGCGAGAGACCGGTGCGCGCGGTCCACGGTTCCCATCAGACTCTGACTGGTCTTCCGCCGAATGACGGGGGACTTGAAGCCGGGAGTGGCTGGCGGAGATGTCGATTTGGACCGCTGCAATTCGGCCTTGAGCGACTCGATCAGGTTCAGGGTATCTTCGTGCTCGGCCTGCAGCTCGGCGTATCTCTGGGACATAATGCTGACGCCCTCCTGATGCTCGGAGAGCAGCTGGCGCATATGTTCCATCTCATCAGGTGACGCACCAGCACTGGTGCCCCCTTCCTCCCGAAGATCATCGTGGACGCCGGCAGAGTCTGGTTTGGCATTAGACGATTCGTGCGAAGCAGCAGGCTCCCCGGCCAAGGACAATTCCGATGAGAGTGATTGCGAGAATGAGTGTTGTACTCCATTCTTCGCGCCGGGGGCCTTGGAATCCTCTAAAAAAGACACCGGGCGGGAGGTCGTGGGGGGAGAGACGGGCTCTGGGATCTCCGAGGCGGCGTGGCGGGCTTCGTCGGCGGCATCCTGTTTCATAGCTGCCAATGCTTTCATGGCCTCTTCGTACTTGGCCTCGAGCATCTCATACTCGCCGAGAGTCGATTCATGCTGCATCCGCAGATCCAGAAGCTCCTGGGTGACCGTATCAAGCTTGTCAGCGACATGTTTTGATTGGGGCGATGCCTCATCCTGGGCGTCTTCAGCCTTCTGAGATTCCAGCCGATGGGTCGCATGCTCGAGCACCGCCAGATCTTCGCCCGTTTCGACCGCGGAATCGGTCTCCGCAGGGACTTCCTCGTCGGTCTCTGGAATGGGTTCCACCAGTCCCTCGTCAGACTCAGGGATGGCGGTCTCCACCGCTTCCATCAGCACATCAAGAGATGTGGCACGGGCGCGAGGAGTGTAAGCTCCCTTGACGGGGGGCGGGTAGGAAGTGACCTCCTCCAGGGAGTCCTCCTTGGTTCCATTCTGTTGGACGTGGTCAAGCTCATAGAGGAGGTTATCCAGCTTTCCGAGGCTGCGCTGGCGCTCGATGACATGCTCGAGGCGCTCCACCTCTCGCTGCATGAGTTCCATATCCTGATCCGCTTCCGCCAAACGCTCCTCCAAAGTGCCGATATAATCTTCACAGTTGGCTTCGCTCTCGCGAGCGCGGCTAAGCTCTTTGCGTAGCTCTGCCACGATGGCGGCGTGCTTCTCCTCACCCGAGGAGTGTCCGTCCAGCTTGGACTCCAGCTCATGCAGATAGGTCTCTGTGCTGGATTCACGATCCAGAAGCTTCTGGATGCGTGACTGGAGCTGGGCATTGACGGTCTCCACATAGGCGCATTTCGTCTCCCGCTCCAGCAGAGTACTCTCGCTCTGGGACAGAGAGGACCGGGTGTTGGACAGGGAGGACTCCAGGCTCTGGATGGTCTTTTCGTACTCCAAGACGACCTGCTCGACCGATTCGGCGAAGGAGTGGGAGCGCTTCAACCGTTCCACGGAGCTCTTGCCCACGGCCGAGGCAACATCGTCCGGGTCCGCATCGGCGGGCTGCTCGGAGTCCTTGGCTAATTCGGAGATCAGCTTGGCGTGTCGCTGGCTGAGGGCGTTGTAGCTCTCTTGCACGTCCAGCAGCTGGTTTTGGAGGTCGATCTCCCGCTCGTTCTGGCGCTCGGCTCGCTCCTGGGGCGCGGTGTGGCGACGATCCTGGTCTTCCACGTTGCGGAGCTGTTGGCGCAAGAAAGCCACCTCGGCCTTGAGGCGTTCGATCACCGCGTGCTTGTCACTCTCGTCGGCGACTTGCTGGATGCGAGGCTTACTCTGGATGGCTCGGGCTCTCTGGGCATACTGGACGGTGTTCAGAGTTTCGCTCAGGTGGAACTCGGCGGGGGTGACACAGGCGATCATGTAGGTGTACGCATTCCCGCCCAGGGAATCCTGGAGCAGGCGGGTCAACTTGGAATCACGGTAGGATACGTGGGATCCGGCTTGGCGCGACGATAGCTGCGAGATCACTTTGCCCAAGGCGGCGAGACCGGCGTTGATAGAGATACCCTCTCGGGCACGCTCACCAGACGCGCCGGTATTCTTGAGCCTCTCGCTTCCGGCCAGATCAACGAAATGGAGCTTGCTGTCCACGGAGATGGAGGCATCGCCGCCGGACATGATCTCGACAGGCATGGACATGCGCTTTTCCTTGGGAGAAGTGACGCCATTGGAGGAGGCCTTGCGCTGGACCAGGTTCAAACTGAAGACGGCATGGGAACGGGAGGATTTGGCGTTGATGGCGGTGGAGTCCGTCTGGCGGATGGAGGAGCCGAAGTTCAAGGCGCCGAGCAGGTCGTCGATGGAGTTGATGTTCACCTGGTGGAGACCGGTGAGGATGATGCGACCTTTCGTGTCCTCGCGAATAGTGACGGCCGGCCGGTCACCCGGGGGGGTGGAATCCGGGAGGAGTAGATCCCTCAATTGTTCATTATAGATCTGGCGACATCAGTCTCGAGGTGATTTGGTTTTGGGGGGGAAGGGGTGGATAGTACCTCCACGTAGGTTGCCTTCATCTGCCAACTCTTATCCATGGATTGTTTGCCAAAACTCGAGGTTGAGCTCATGGAGTAGCGGGCGGGGGTTCGCAGACCGGTGGAGCTGTTGCGATTATGTTTGGAGGGGCCCTCCAGCTTCTCAAACAGCAGTTGGGCGGCGCGGGGGATGATTCCTGGAGCAGACGGTCAGCGATTGGGGGGACATTGGCGCGCGAGGGAAGCGGTTGGCACATACCCATCGCATTGGAATTGTTCTGTTCGTTGGGGCCGGACGTTCCCATGGTGTAGGATTTGCCGGCACCGGACTGTCCGTAGGCGAGAATGGAGACATTGTAGCCCTGAACAAAGGAATTGACACTGTCGCTGAGGTATTCCCAGATGCCGTCCTGGTTAACGGTTTCGGGGAAGACCCGATCGAAGACGAACAGTTTGCGACCTTGGGGGACATCGACGGCGAGACTGGTGGGAGTGGTAACGTGGACCATGGACCGTTGGAAGCGTTGCGGGACCAGTTCGTAACCGGGGTCGGAGGGCTTCAGGGGAGGGCGAACGCGGACGGCTAGCGGAGTTGTGGGTGTCAACGGCGGTGCGATCAACGGAGGGGGAAGTCGCAAGGGGAACACATACCAACTTTGACGGCGGTCTTGCCGTCCTCATCGGACGCACGACTGCCTCCTCCCTGTTTGGAGCTCATGCTCAACCGACTATTACTCCGGGGGGTGCGCATGATGGCGCTGAAAGGTCGCTGGGGAGGGCCCGTTGGCGACGCTGGCGGCGAGGCCGTCATGACCCCTTAAGATTTTGGAAAGACCTGGCGGACGTCTCTGTGTATGGAGTCGGATGGCAGCAGTCGGGCGAGGGAGAAGGGTGCAACGAAAGATGGCTGAGATTATAGTTGAAGGACAGGGAGAGCGTCAGGGGAAGACATGGGCGAGGATTGTTGACGGGAGATTTCTTTGGGTGATGGGAGAAGACCGTCCACAATGGCGACGGAGGAGGACGTGGAGAGGAGGACGTGGAGAGGAGGATGGAGGAGGAGGAGGAGGAGACGACGAAGAAGAAAAGAGTGTCAATAACACTGCGTACGGACCAGCAAAAAGGAGGAAGGCGCGGTGATTGGTGGGCCCGATCGTTCGTGAGGAACCAGGGGAAGGAAAGAGCGACTCAGGACCGTCAGGCCGTCAGGACAATGGTCGTTCCTTCTCTTCTAGACCAGATCGGCTCCATCCAGCGATTAAGGTTCCTTCCCCATCGCGGTTTCATTCATCCGGCGCGGATTGGGTCTGATTTGGCTGCATACGGTGTTTACGCAGCATACACAGGTCCGCAGTAGAGTAGACTGTTCCTGTAGCATGACCCATGGTTCTTCCCGGGTGTCCAGGAACCGTCGGTTCAGGAAAAGGGGCAACAATTGCCCTCCTCCGTATCGAGGCCGTTGAACATGGTTAGGCATTTGGTTAGTTTCCGATCGTTGGCTCCAACTCAATCCACCGCCCTTTCCATCCATCCTTCGGTAGGCTGTATCCCATACGCAGTCACCACGCCGTATTCACACAACGTGGACTCTTCCGACCCATCAGCCCCTCTCTCCGCCAAACACTCCCTCATCCTCGTCTCATCGCCTCCTCCCTACACCACCTGAATGGCCCGGAAAACTCGGACGGCCGCCATCCCCTGAATCCCACTGTCCCGCCCGCCATGACCAACACCAGCCGATCCTCTCCCCGTCCCGGCATTGGCCGCTTGGCCAGTTGGGAAATGATTGTCTGCGGAGACCCATCCTACCCGCCTTCGCCCAAAGTCATGCCCGCTTAGCGAGTGCGCGACGAACGGACCAGCCCAGACGTCCGTCGGAGGACGCAGGTACGGGAACGGTCCTCCTGTTGGAATCACACAGCCAGAACCTGATGTGAGTGCCATATCCGCCCGGGGGTCTCCGGCACCGACAACTCCGTCCGCTGCTCCCAGTTCCCCCGTAGCCAACTGGCCAACTCGTCTTGCAAATACGTCCAATCAGAATGTCGTGTAAGCCCGATCAACCTGTGTCTGGTTTGCCTGTCCCCGTTCATCTGCCCAAAGCAAGGGGATCAAAAACCGTTACACATCCCTTTCCCGTCTCGGAGGATACTGTATCAATCACCTAGGGTGACCTGCAAGGAGCAAAAGGGATCCTGGACCTGTCATACATAGCCGGACCTTCTGTCAACCAAGACGTTGGTTCACCGCAATAACCTTCAACCCCACCAGGTGTGGGATCCCCTCGGACGCTAACCCATGGGTCTCTAACGAACGTGAGATGGACGAGATCGTACTGCGTACTGCGTAGTCCCGATGCCAAGCTCAAAGAATCTCGCATACGTTAAGATGCAATGTCCCAGTAGCTTAATGCCGGAGTATTATGTATGTACTGATGTATCCACTGGTAGATCCGAGTGATATATTTCCGCCTTGGTACCCCCTCCATCCGAGCGGCAAACCGGGTAGAATATAACTTGGCCGTCAATGACACCCCGCCCAAAGCTGGCATTTAATTCTTCCGGCTCCTTATTTTCAATCCAACATCCATACTCCATGCCGTTTATAGTTCCTCAGACCCGCCGATCGAGAGAGGTCCCTTCTTTACCATCATCGTAAGAATCTCGTAGAGCACATCGGCAGCAGCCCTAGAACAACAATTAGCCAACAAACATTCTACCAGCCCCGAAACGGCGCACATACATCGTGGACAGCTCAGCATTGGTGTCATAAGCGGGAGCCACTTCGACAATGTCGGCTCCAATGAAGTTCAGTCCATCAAGCCCGCGGATGATCGTGCGCAGCTCACGAGTCGACCACCCCCCAGTCTCGGGGGTACCGGTTCCGGGAGCATCTGCGGATCGTTAGAAAGGCCATCTCATCGGCCGGGACGGCCACCTACAAGCCGGGTCAAGGGTATCGATATCAATGGAAAGATAAACGGGGTTCTCGGTCCCCACGCGCTCGCGGATCTTCTGAATGATACCGTCGGTCCCTGGCCCAGTTAGCTCTTGGCTGCAGCGCTTCCCTGGATGATACTACCGATGGTGTCAATCTCCCTCGCCTCGACGATCTCAAATCCACAGTATCCGTCGTTTTCGTAGTCCGACGGCCCGGAGAGGGTGGTCCGGATACCCGCGTGGATGTTGGTGTCGTTTCGCAACAGACCTTCCATGGCGGCATGGTAGAAGTACGTTCCATGATTGACGGCGGCCACTTCACTGGGCGATCCCCCAAAGACCTTGGGTTTCCACGAGTCGCTAGCAACAGGTGAGCGTCGAGTCCCCCCAACCGGGGTGAACCACATACAGATGGCTGTCGAAGTGAACGACGGTGACGGGGCCATAGGCCTTGTTGATGCTGCGCAACAGGGGCAACGTGATGGTGTGATCACCTCCCAGGGTAATGATACGGGGCAGGGTCTTGCCCGCCTTGGACAGGCCATACTCGTCGGCGTCGGTGTAGGGTTTGCGCATGAGCACGCTATTGTGGCCCTCTTCGATCTGCTTGATTGCCCAGCCGTTGTCATACCTAGGGCGTCTCAGTATCTGTGGCGGATTCCCTCAGACCGGACAAACATACGAAGTCACGGGAATATCGCCACAATCCAGGATCCTCAGATCGCTAACGAAAGGGTTCGCTTCCAAGGGCACGTTGTAGCCACCGCTGAAAGCCAATTTGCGTGAGCCTTTGCCGGAGACCGAAAGGAAAGGTAAGCACGTGTGCCAGAACTCCACATACTAGAGATTGAGACGACGAGAACCTTGCCTGATGCCACTTGGTCCAAATCGAGCACCGGGTCTGTATGAAGTCCCCGTGTCGAAGGGAGCACCTGCCGTCAGTCAGCTGGAGGGAACGGCGATGGCATGGAAGGGGCCGCTTGTTTGGACGAACCGATGAAGGCAATATCGTACTTCTCATCCTCACTGGCGAGACAAGGGAAGTAGGGAAGACGGCCGAAGGTAGAGATGCCCGAGAAGACCGAGTCGGCCTGCGTGCCGCCATCTCCAGGAAGGGTGTTGTACCAGAGCTTCTGGAGAGGACCAGCCGCCAACGGAGTCTGACTATGGCTGCTATGGGCAGAGGCCACCGCTGAGAGAGCAAGAAGACCGAGAGTAGAAGCGACCATGATGGCGATGGAGATATAACAGGGAAGTATAAGAGGGGAATGTTGCGAGCAGTGAGAGGCAGGACGGGAGGTATTTATGCCAGTATAGAACGGAGAGGACAGCCCTTCCGACCTTACCTAAACCTAGATACCTCCCTACCCAGGTAACGTACGTTAGAACAGGATTCTGTTCTCCCTCGACCTTCCCAGAAGAAGGGCCAATACGAAGTATACCCAAAGAGGAAGGCTGCAGGAGATCCATCTCGGCGGGTGGATTAATCGCCCGATTATTCACTATCACTCGTGGCCGTTGGCGGGGCTGCTTATCGCTTATCAGTGTGACTTCCTACTTCTTCTTCTCCCCGCGCCTTCCTGTTTAGGCCACTCGATAGAGAAAGACCAACTTGGACATCTCCGAAAAACTTCAACATGCTCGTTTCTACATTCCCTTGACTAACAGCTACCAGTGAACTATCATCCCCGTCAGCTATCCCCTCCTGCTTCCATCTGTTCGTGCACATCCATGCGGAGAAACGCCTTGTTGACCTCGCCGTCCCAATGGCTGAAAGCTACAATCGCCCACTCCAGAGCCCCCACTAGATACAGGGCGATACACTGGCCTACCCACAATCCCTTGAGTCCCCAGCCGTGAAACGCCAACCAGATGCCCAGAGGGAGTGCACCGCAGTAGTAACTCACCAGGTTCACCATGGCCCCGATGTGCTGCCGACCCATGCCACGCAGACTCCCACCGCAACTTCCATTTAACCCGTCCGCAATCTGGAACAGGGCAACATAGGGCAGCACCTCGGCCGTCAGACCCACGACTCGCTCGTCTGAATTGAAGATCTTTGCGAATTCCTGTCGGGTGCCCATCAGCACGGCCAGAACCACCCCTCCCAGCACCATACTCAGCCAGGCGGCCGCATTGGCGGCCCTCGCTGCCCCGGATGCATTCCGTAAACCTAGCAGATTACCCACGCGGGCCGACGTGGCAACGCCTACCCCAAATGGGATCGTGTTCAACACCTGATCGGCAGTCATGATAACGCTCTGTGCGGCCAGTGGAATGGTGCCCAGTCGACCGGCCGCCAACGCCACAATTTCAAATGCCCACCATTCAGTCCCGACATGGATGACCCCGAGGATGGCCAGCCGGGCAAAGGTTCCAAGGTTCTGAAGGGCTTCGCGCGACCATCCACCCCAGCACTCGGACCCCGCGATGAACCGCGCGTACCCAACTAGCAGTGCGAACGACAGCCAATATGAGATCCCGGTGGCAAACGGTGCTCCAAGGAGACCCATATCGAAAGTGTAACAGAAGAGATAGTTCAGCAGAGCATTGAATGGCGAAGTGATGAGCAGGACGTAAGTGCCCGGGCGCATGATTCCTGCCAAAGTCAGCCCATCGCATCGAGGGAGCTGTGGGCGGGAATCCCCTACCTTGGGCTTGCAAGTACTTCTTCATCACTTCGAAGTAGATGTATCCCAGTCCGCCAGGGATCAGGCAGGTTAGAAATCGAGCTCTGTCCCTGGACAACCGGGGATCTTGACCCAGGAGAAGAAAAACTGGCTCGGAGCATGCCCATAAAATGGCGACAGGAATATAGAACAGTCCCAGGACAAAGAATCCCCTCTGCAAAAGGATCCCCAGATCATGCTTGTTGGAGCTTCCTGTGAACGTCGAGGATGCCAAAGTGTCCAGCGCTGTTGTTCCACCCAGTGCAATCATCCAAGCAGTGATCATGGCAAACATCAACGAAAACGCCGTGGTTGCCAGGTTCTCAGGGGAGGAACGCCCGACAATGAGGACGGAAATCGTCTGAAGACTGTTTTGGAGTGTGTATGCTAAAATCACTGGGATTGAGCCTTTGAGAAGATGCCAGAACTCTGCGAGCCATTGTCGTCGCAAAGCACCATATTCCCCCGAGGCATCATCAATTGGGGTGACGTCTTGGACAGCGCTGTTTTTGGTCGGTTTGGGGAGAAGCGAAGTATATTCAGTGACCTCCTCTAATGTGCTGGAAGTACCAGTGCGATGCGTAGGGAGTTCTTCATACATCTTCAGCAAAGAGGCCAACTAAGAAAGGGACTATACTAGAGGAGAGAACTATATAAGCCGGGCCTTGCTTTCTATAGTATTCGCTAGTGAGAGACACCTTGGAGACAGGGCTTTGGGCCCATATCAGCCTCCAACGGCCAACCAACTGACATTCACACCACCATTCCATCCATGCCATACTCGCTCCAGTATCTGTGATTCTCGTCTA
Source organism: Aspergillus ambiguus (assembly GCF_047715705.1). Taxonomy (NCBI): domain Eukaryota; kingdom Fungi; phylum Ascomycota; class Eurotiomycetes; order Eurotiales; family Aspergillaceae; genus Aspergillus; species Aspergillus ambiguus. The sequence goes on along the minus strand of NW_027395553.1, from coordinate 71,525 downwards.
ATCGTTGACAGATATGAGTCGGTGGAGCCACCTTCTATGCCCGGGACTGCGACAGACGAGAACTCATGCGTCGTCATAGATCGATCACTGACTAACAGAAATGCAATCCATTATCCGGACGGCTTATACATTTGGCGAAGATAATTGCCAGCGTAGACTAGATCCTCGGTCCATATGATAGGTTGATCTGAGTTGATCTAATTGGCTCTAGGGACTGCAGCTCTTATCAGTCCGGGGAGAATGATCAGCTCCTAAATCGGACTCTAAATAATGCCCTGAATAGGAAAGGTCTGTATTAAGATATTACCACGTCGTATACCTCCCGCCGTTGCTTTGTTGCTTTTCCGACTCCTGCCCCGCGGTTGCTCATAAAGGTCTTGACTGTACTTTGTAGGCCCTTCTGGACGCCCTGATTGCAAGGCTTCAGGAAACGGATTGCTCTCCACATATTCTATAAGTACCTAATGCCTAAATTTGTATTTATCATATCATTGGGTTTAATAGAAACCAGACAAGTCCAGCTGCACTCTTTGGAGCCTATACCTCCCACGGCAGCGCTTCGGAATCATTTTGTGAAAGTGCCAGCCAAGATCCCTTGTCCATTCTTCAATTGATTATGAGCCGCAGGACGCAGCACACTGGGACGGGAAGCTTCCCGGGGGCTTGTGTGCCTCGTAAAGTAGGACCTCCTATTCTAGGGGCGTCCCATATTGCCAATGCCAGCAACGAGAGGCGCCCCCAAGAGGGTTTCTAGTGTAGCAGCCCGATTTTCAAAGACTCCTGCATCTGGAGCGGTCTAGTACTACAGAAACTGATCAAGTAAGCCTCTAACATCTCAAACCCCGCTAGAGATAAGACGATATTTCTCTGATATCAGGCAGCCATATGATTCGACAATCCTCTGTCCAACCCTATCTAGAGTCTGATAAGCGGTAGCAAGTGCTTTGCTGTAGTACAACTACAAATATCGAAGCTGTATATACTTGCTTTCTATCAAGACTCCTTGTATACTTCTCCTGTGCGAATGTTTATTTGTAAATTACCATGTCCACCCCAGTCCGTTCCATGGACGATGCAAAGCGGGACAAGAAGGAAGGAATAACAAGGTCAACCATGGATGCTATCAGCATCATCGATGCAGAACTGCCCCATTCAGTCGAGAAAAATGGCCTCAGAGTCCATCCCCAGCCCACCGCGGACCCTCTCGACCCGTTGAACTGGTCTCTTATGCAGAAGCATACCATCCTGGGGATCGTGATGTTAAAGTATCCAGCTCACCAAAGTGTTTACTCCCAGCTGCTTGGATGCTAATTCCATTGATGTCAATGTAGATACTTCCTCTTTACCTACATTACAACTACCACCGTCCCATCCTTTCCCGAAATCCAGACCCAATTTGACATCTCTTACGCACAAGTGAACTGGACAGTGGCAATTCCTGCCCTAGGCCTATCGGTTGGCCCGCTGTTCTGGTCATCACTCAGCGATATTTACGGTCGTCGTGTTATCTTTATTGTGGGTACCCTCATCGCCCTGGTTTCGACTGTCGGAGCTGCCGTAGCCGATACCTATGGTGGGTATATGGCAGCCCGGTTCTTCCAGGGCTTCGGGGTCAGCCCTGGCTCAACAGTAGGGATGGCAGTAGGTAAGGCCGGATACCATGCAGATTAACTGGAATATAGACTGACTCATCACAAGTCAACGATCTCTTCTTCGAGTATGAGCGCGGTCAGAAATTGGGACTATGGGTTCTTGCTATTGACTCGGGACTCCTTTTGGGCCCTACATGTAGGTGTCCCTTACCAAGTCCAAATTCTAAAGCTAATATTCGTAGTCGGCGGATTTCTGAACCTCGTCAGCGCCGAATGGATTAACTGGTTTAATGCCATCCTTTTTGCTGTCCTTCTAGCGCTGGAGCTCACACTCATGCCGGAAACACTCTATCCCCGCACCTTGATGCTCCAACGTATGCCCAAAGACCCTTCAACTGTGACGCACCTCGATATCGAGAACCCACCGGAAAAATACCCACCAACACAAACGACCTCTCCAGCCAAAACGGAATGCTCTCCCATGAGATTCGCTGAAGTCCCCCGAACCAAGAATCTCTCCTTTATAAACGTCCGCCCGGTTCCAGGAATGCGACATCCCAAGCCATGGGACGCAGTCATCCGCTTCTTGCTGACTTTCCAGTTCCCTGTGGTGGTTATCGCGGTGATTGGGTACTCCTTTCTCTGGTATTGGTGGGTTCTATCAGTAATCACGATGGTACCAGCGGCGTACGCATCGTATACGCCCCTGATCCAGGGTTTGCTCTTTCTGGGCTTGTTGATAGGCACCGTTGTCTCCGAGATCTCCTGTTCCGGCAGATTGAGTGATTATATAGTCACAAAATTGGCGAAGCGTAATAGAGGAGTACGCGTGGCGGAGATGAGATTGTGGTTGGCATATCCCGCAATCATTTTGACGGCTAGTAAGTGATGGTTTCCTTCCTGGGGTAGATGAGATTCTCACATACTGATGTATAAAGTTGGATTAATCCTATGGGGTGTCAGCGTTGACAAGTCCTATCACTGGATGGTAGGCCAGGCAGCTTTCTTCCTCTGTATGTATCCCACGCGATGGCATACCTTGCCGGTTGCTAACAATTCCAGTCGCGGCGGGGATTCAAATTGGAAACACCGTCACAAGTAGCTACATTATCGACAGCTACCCGCTTCAGTCCACGAGTGTAGTGATATTCTACGCCGTGTTTCTAAATCTAAGTGCATTCATCAACCCTGTATGTATTCACCTGTGTCGAACCAATTTCTTTGGAGGCAGTGTTAACAGCTCAACCAGTTCTTTATCGCCAACTGGCAAGCCGCAGTTGGATGGACCTGGACGTTCACGACGCAGGCGCTCATCGTTGTTGTCGCTGGCACTGCCATATTTCTTGTTCTACAACGGTTTGGGACGACGTTGCGAGCAAAGGCACCCGTGCCGTCATGGGTTAATCCGGAGTTTGATACTTAAGACCGGTTGAAGTCAATTTTAGCTGGCGTTGCATGGTTATATGGAGTTAATGGTTGGTCTTAGGATACGCTGAGCACATCAGCAACGATAGTGTAAATTTTCAGGAGAATAACTTGTAATCCGCAGCCTATCGAATGAAAAAGGCAAAGTGAAGAAATCAACGACGGCAACACCGATCGCCTCGCTTGAAATATCCCTTCCAGACCCCGTGGGTAGACTTGCTCCTAAACGCCAGTCATAATGCGGTTTCCCTGAAAACATTTCCCAACAATGGACAGAAGTCAAGGATAGAATGAGAAACGACTTAACTCCTATGTATGACCATATAGTTTCAACCGATAAATGCAAGTTTCGTTCGCGCCCCAATTAGATGTGACGCGGAAAACAACCCGACCCACGCGGATGGCTGAGACATCAATAACAGCGTCCAGCTCAAATGATTGTATGTGGTTCGGTGCATTGATATCGTATTTCCACCGTCCGATGCGGTAGAAAGACCCCCCTAACAGCTTGTCATCTGAGTATGCACTCTCTGGCTCGCCTTTGTAAGCGACACGAAGCGTGCTCATAACTGTTTCATGGAGCGAAAAGCCTTCAGGCATCTGGGACGGGTCAATTGGAGGAAGCAGTTTGCCCGGCGAAGCAGCGCTGGTATCTACGACGGAGAACTCCGCCCATAGTTCCATGTTCGCAGGTGCAACCTCAGGTCGCATGGTTGCGCCTCTGGGAATGTGTTCGACGACAACCTCTTCTGGCACGATCTGCCGGCCCAACAGTACTGACAATTGCGATACGCCAGAGCGAGGGGTGCTACACCAGCAATCGCCGACCTCCTCCCAGTTAACCAAAGCGGCGATTGGACGCATCGGTCCTCGACGAGGGGTTCGAAAGAACAACGAAGCGGCCTTTTCCAACATAGTCGGAGAACGTCCTACCGTTGGACTTGTTTTGTAAGGGTCAATGATTGGCCCCATACCAATTGAAAGGAAGTTCACTTTCGGCACATCCGGGACCTTTGGAAGGCGTTGGACAATGGTAGTCGGTGCTGCTGCCACGTTGTCGACTTCAGATCTCATGATCCTGACATCCTGGGAAAGCGACGAGACCTGCGCTCCCAGACGAACGACCTGATTCGATAAAATGTTCAAGGCATCGAGACCAGTAGAGTTGAGATCAATATGCGGCATTCCACTATCCCAGGGGAAATGCGAGCCGATATTAGAACGCAGCGCAGCCAAACCACCACCGAAAGAGTAGATTGCAATGATAGACACTGCGGCTACTAGAACGGAAGTGGCTATTCGGATTACCAGGTTCTTTGAACGAGAGAATGTGAAGGTGCTCGGAATATGGGTATCAGGTATGGTGGGTTCCCGGCGGGGGCGAAGCGCCTCAGAAAACGAAGCTTCGCTGGTAATACGGTCCGGAATAATAGTTCGAACGGGAGCTGAGGAGACCAGGGGCTCCTGGATGGGTTCTGACCGAGTCTTCGAGCGTGACCGTGGACGTGGTTCCAAAGCAATGGGAGGTGATTCAGGCTCGAGTACCGATTCGGTGGTGGCTTGCGGATGCGGAACTGGCCCTGGGGACAGCGATTTTGCTGAGTGGTCGGATTCTGGTTCTTCCTCTTCCTTGATAGTATCATGGGCGAAGGCGAGTCCGGAAAATCGGCGAGGAGGGGCGGTGATGTTCTTTAGCGGTGGTTCCTCAGGGGCCCTTGTCGGATGCATTCGCTGAAGGTCATCGCCATGTATATCGCGCTCGACGGTCCAGGAGATTAGTGATTCATTGTCAACCGAGTTCCCGAATTGGGGCGAGCTTAGCGACACCTCGCGCGCAGGAGAGCCAAACCGTAGAAGTGGAGAGGGATAAAGTTGTTCGGCTTGTAAGTCTCCGTGCCGAGGGTTTGCAACAGTCCGGGTCGCCGGACTCGAAGTTGTAGAAAGAGTATGGGGAATAGGGGGAGTAGGTGTTGGGGTAGAGTGTTCCGCTTCAAGTTGGGGCGAAGCTGTGACCTCGCGCAGCGAATCGAGCAGCTGAACCTGATCCGGGGTTGGCTCACGCCGACTGCGGCGAACGGGGGAAAGACTTGCAGATGGTTTGCGCGATCTGGTGTTCAAGTGAGACATGTCCTTTTCCCGATCCTGTGCGGTCTTGATGTCTTTGTCGATAGCATCCGCCACCTCGACAAGGCCCAAATTTGGCTTCGCGGCCAGCTTCCGGGGAAGGAAAGGCGTGGACGATGCGCCATAGGCAAAGGAGTGCTTGACGGGAATATCTGGGAGGGCAGGGTTGTTTGTCTCCGGGCTCGTTATGCTCGGAAGATATGAAGGTCCGCTTTGGGCATCGGCAGATCGCGCGACTGTTCCAGCACGTCGGGTGGAGGTGCGCTTTGGAGGCATGCTGTCGTAGATTTGTTATCTTGCGGGGATCTGTGTCGCACCGAGACTGTCGCAATACCAGTTATCGGGATGGTAGGGATCATAGACTTATGATTCGGTAGATGCTGAGCATAAAAGACACAGAAAGAAGCCAATGTCGGCGCAGAGGGTTCAGTAGCCGAACTGACCTCAACGGGTGGATATTTGCCGCGTGAGGCAGTAACAGCGCTGGTCTCACCGAAGACCGCGATGAGCGAGATGCAAGGAAACAAGGGCGCGAGATCTGGTTGGAGGGTGGTATTGAAGTGTTCAGCTTGGAGGGAGACAGCTATGTGAGGCGATTGACAATGGCGGCGACTATATCGGCCGGGGTACTGGTCAGGTGGAGGTAGAAAAGAGATGAGAGGAGACCAGCGGCAACCCGAATTCTTTGTTCGGAATGAGTTGAATGAAAGAGTGAGAGGCCAGTCACTCGGAGGCGATCACACAGAAACAAAAGGGGCGTGACATAGAACCGTTCAATGGACCGTTTCAAGCCGATCCTGTTGCTTCATGACCCGACGCGCGAATGCACGACGCGGCGGGAGGAGAGCGAGTCGCGCAATTGACAGGGACACTTCGATGAGGGCGGACACATGCAGTGATCGGGACGGGACCCAGGACGGAGGGATTCAATCCAAGGGGGTGCGAGCGCAGGTGGTTCCCCTCGAGTTGACCGAACAATCGACGTCGTCGCGATGCGATGAGAATTGCAGAAGAGGACGCCGGATTGTTTGTCCGATGCGATTGCACTCAGATGCCCCAATCCGGCATAGTGCGCCTGCCTCACGGTTCGGGATTCCAGCCTTAGTCATCCTCCCCACGGAGTCACGTGCAATATGACAGTATCACATGATATTTAGCTGCTGTACACAGTACCTAGTACCTAGACGTCGTATGTGGATAATATACAGGACCAAGAGTGAAGGAATTCCACCCATGGAATAGAGCAATAACGACCCCCTCTGAATGCATCCAACCTGTACACCAAAAAGGGCCCCTCGGAAGGCAACACTAGCAGGTCCATGCGGACACGATTCCGTCTTTGCGGCCTTCCACCAGGAACCCGTCCTTGAGGCGGACTCGCTCGACGGTTGCCGGAGATGGTCCATGCTCATCAGCTCCGACCCCGGCGCCACAGTCCCAGTGGTGCCCATCACCCTTATCGTAGACCTTCACGACGTTTTCACCCGCGGCAGCCACGATTCGCTTGGCATCGAACATCATACTAGTGACAGGTTTATCGTAGGCATACGCATCGAATATAGACCCGGTTCGGAGATCCCAAATCTAGAACAGGTTAGATGACTGATGAACCGGGGGGTTGAGGGGGTTTAACATACCCGAATGCTGCGGTCCGAACTTCCGGTTACCAGGTGGACATCGTCAAACTGGAGACACGTCACAGGGCCGGTATGGCCCACCAAACTTCGGTGGACCTGTCCACTACGCAAATCCCAGAGACGAACCATGCCATCTGCGGTACCGCAAGCCAGAGCCGCATCGAAGCACTGCAGGGCGCCGACAAAGTCCGCCGACGCGTCCGGCAATCGTCCCGACGGCCGCCACTGCGTGTCGCCGCCAAGGGTTGAAGCTTGGGCGGCAGCCCAAAGGACATCCAATGTTTGCACACAACGGCCCTTGACCAGATCCCACTGTCGCAGGGTCTTATCCGCGGAGCCAGAGATCAATGTATCCCCCCGGAAATGGAGCGCCGTTACTTCATCCACGTGAGCATCGAGGGAATACGCGTAACAATCTTCCAATGTGGTTGAGTGAAACAGTTCGTGGGCGTCATCGGTCCCGTCATCGTCTTCCTCTTCTTTATTGACACGGCCATCTCGGGTGACGGATCGGGCACGACTCAAGTCCCAGAGCTTGACCGAAGCGTCCATTGAGCCCGTGGCGACGATGTTGTCCTCGATCTGGAGACAGCGGACGGACGCATTATGGCCCTCCAAAAGCCCCATGCACCGTCCAACATTGAGGTCCCAAACGCGGACAGTATCATCCAATGCCGCACTGACCATGGTGCCGAACGGGAAGTCAAGGTCGATAGCCGTCACCATGTCGGTATGGGCCGGCATCTCTTTGATTTGCGAACCCGGGGCAAAATGTTCGTGTAGAATGGGCATCGATCGTTTCCCTACCAGGGGATGTTAGTACGGCGGTCAGTGGAAGCGGCGGCGGACCCCCTCTGTACTTATTGATCTTTGCTTTATGCTCTTGGGAGAGGACATCTTCTGGTAAATGGACTCTGACATGAAGGACGCATCCATCGCAGGATCTTCGGACACAAACGAGTCATCATTGGGCTCGGAGGATTTGGGAGTCGCCACCGCGGCCTGGGAATCTGGTGGTGCGTCGTGAAGATCCTCGAGTTTATTGTCGAGCTCGGTGACTGGGCACAGAGGGTTAGAAACAATCCGCATCGCTTGAGAATTTTGTGGATCCACCAACGTTCATGTTCCAACTCGGCTTCTTCCATCTCCAGACCGGCTAAGCGGTCCAGGACGATCTTTCGCATATGATGAAGATTGGCGATTTTGTTATCGATCTCGTGGATCTCCGAGCTGCACATATTCTTCCGCACCCCCATCAGGTCCAGCCGACGGCCAAGGATGTCCCGTTCCTTTCTCAGGTCAGTCGGGGTGGATGGAAGGGCAGCCCCGGCGTCGCCATCTTTGAGGAGCTTCTTCCCCCTGGAGGTTCGCCGTCGGTGGACTTTGCGGTATTCATGGTCGTCCTGCGAGGCCTGAAAGCCCTCGAACAGGGAGTATGAGCTGGAGTCCTCCGGAATGTTGGCAAGGAGTTCATCGGGAAGGGAGGAAATAGCCCGCGACTGGATTTCGGCGGTGGAGAGCTTGGAGCGGACGAGATCGGTAGGGGTGGTCTGGGTCAAGGAGAAGACTTTGCGCTGGGTATTCGGGCGTCGCAGCTCCCGTTGAATATCGGCCATGGCATTGTGATAATGGGTGCCGGCTGTGGGATCGGTCGAGGAGGGGGCCATCAAGTGGCCGGCCGTTGTCGTCACCTTCCTCCCAAAGGCCTCGATATGCCGACTCTATTGACCCCGCGGTGTACGTCAACAAGGGGGATCCCACGACGGGCGAACGGAACGGAAAGAATGCGACCAAGGTCATCGCAGGAGCTTACCGTTAAGCCAGTCCCCAGGAGACCGTCTTGCTCGACAATATCTGAGAGACCGGAGGGCGACTCATCTCGCCGGTGTTTGTCCATGACACCCAACCGATGATAGGCAGTATCTCTTATCTACCCATAGGGGTAAGTTAGGAGGAACCGGAGAATGGAGGGGTCTGGGAGGCGGGGGGAATGAAAGGTAGGAGGGGATGATAGGAGATGGTGAGGTATTCTTCGGGGGAGGAAGCGAGAGAGAAGCTGCACGCGATGGATTACCGCGTTTCCCGACCGAGGGGTAATCGGTGGTAATATTACCGCATCTCATCGGGACAATTGCAGGCCAGTGGTAATTTATCGGGGTAATGGGTATACATCCACCTGCACGATGTTCATGATCGTCATCCATGGATGCAATGCGTAGATACTGTGCCATTGCTCCCGCGTCTTTATTGCTTGATGGACTTATTTCCGTTTACTCGCCTAGCTTAGTGGCTAACAGTCTCGTCAGTATATACGTATCTCGGAGGTACTGTAGATATCTACCAGAGGTACCTCGGTAGAAGCCCTGATCTATCCATTGCGTTCGACATCAAGAATGCTACCTCCAAGGTCGTACTGAGATCGGAAACAGTCCACTCTGGATCCCTCTCCCCCGTCAGCCTCTGATGCAACAACGAACGCCCCAGGGCTTTTCTCCGTATCTGACCCGATAAGCTGGGATGATCAGCAGCATGTTTCTCGACCCCTGACTTTCCAAACATACGACGTGATAGGTAGCACATGTCTAGGTAGCAATCGGAAGTAATTGAGAACCCCTGGTTTCTCTTCCTACGTTGGGAGTATGGAGTAGATAAGGGAAAAGGAAAACCAGAAAAAGAAAAAAAGAAAAAAAGGGAAAAAAAATCCGTCTCCGTACTTAAGATCCGGCCCCCAATCTCCCCCCCATCGATTGATCTTTTGTCCTCACCAACTGCGCCTCAATCGCAACAATGGATACGGCAATCGATCTTTCGGATGCCTCCAAGGCTTTGGACCTGGCGAATATTCGCTTCCAGTTGATGTAAGTTGCTAGATCGGATATCCCGAACTATCTACCTACACCCTCCTTGCCCTACTACCTAAATTCTTCTTCCCCTGGAGCCGCATGCAACCCCGCAATCGCACCTCCGCCCGACGCAACTGGTTCTCCTCCCACTGACGACCACCTCTCGCCTCAAATGTAGTCGGCTGGAGGATTCCATCACCTTCTATCTCATCGAACGAGTGCAATTCCCCCTCAATAAGCCCGTCTACGTCCCCGGTGGCGTCAAGATCCCCGGCGATGACCACTGCCTCATGGACTATCTGCTCCGGGAGCAGGAACGCCTTCAGTCCCGTGTGCGTCGCTACCAGTCCCCCGACGAGTACCCTTTCTTCCCGGATGTCCTGGAGAATCCCATCCTGCAGCCGCTACAGTACCCCAAGATCCTCCACGACAACGATGTGAACGTCAACGAGATCATCAAGCAACGTTACATGCAGGATATTCTTCCCGCCATCTGCCCCAAATTCGGCCGGGAGGACCGGGGTGAGACACAGGAGAACTACGGCTCGGCGGCCACCTGCGACGTCAACTGCCTCCAAGCCTTGTCGCGCCGCATCCATTTCGGCAAGTTCGTCGCCGAGTCCAAGTTCCAGAAGGACCCGGAGACCTTTGCCAAACTGATCAAGGCTGGGGATCGGGAGGGCATTGATGCTGCCATTACCAATGCCGCGGTGGAACAGAAGGTGCTGGAGCGTTTGGCCTTGAAAGCAAAGACCTACGGCACCGACCCAGCCTTCCCCACCGAAGCCGGTCCCAAGATTGACGTGGATGCGGTGGTTGCAATGTACAAGGTAGGGGCTATCAGTCCCTTTCATGACCTTCCGGGGACCACCACTAACAACATTCAGGAATACGTCATCCCCTTGACGAAAGTGGTCGAGGTCGAATATCTGATGCAGCGCCTGAAGAACACCCAGTGGGAATAGGTGCGAAGATCACGCGCGGCGTGCGGAACAAACAGTTTGGTGTTTGAGCAATAAACCTAAACCTTTTTTTAAAACGTTATGGACAGAGACATAATTCTTCCCTCGATCTATTTGTATCATGAATAGTGCATAGCCGACTCCCACCCCCTCCATCCTTAGACGGGGGCCTTCAGGTAATCCGAGACCGCTTTCACGGCCGGTTCGAACTTCCCCCCGTCCAGTAGGATCAGGCTGCCGTTGGTGCGAATCCCCAGTTCCTGGAAAGTGCGTTTGGAGTCCGAATGGCCCTCATCATGTTTGTGCGTATGCTCGAACGAGCCGCTACACATCGCATGCCGTTCAAGAACCTCGTCTTCGACATGGAAAAAGAACCGCTCCGTTTCCCCGGACTTCTTCTTTTTCTTCTGGGGCCGTGTCTCCTCCATGTCGAGTTTCGATTCGACTTCCTCGTATGTCTTAGAAAGGATGAGGTAGTGTGAGAAGTTGTACGGCTCTTTGTCCTCGATCGCCCAGGCTATCTCCTCGAGAAGCATGGTGTACATGGGCGGGATCACCTGCGGCGGCATGTTGATTAACCGCTCGGTTAGGATCAGGCCGACGGGCGGAACGGGGTCCTGTGCAAGGAGTTCGGAGAGGGGGGCCAGGGTCGGGTTGGACGAGGCTTTCCTTCGCAGGTAAGATATCAAGTCCTTGATCACGGGTTTGTCCTGGACGGTCAGCATCGCCCGTGTATCCTCGTAAGCGCAACGCGCACACACCTTATGCTCCTGCAGATTCAACACGGTAAGAAACGCGTACGGATCCGACTCGTTGCCATCCACCTTCACTGTCGAGCCGAGCAATGGTTGCGCCAGGATCATATCGGCCAACTCGGACATGTTGAACAGCTGCGCATCCGCGTCGAACAGTTGTCGCAGAAGATTTTTCAGGCCATGGAAGTCGACGGCCGGTTGGGGATCAAACCACTCAAAGTCCACGTTCACAATCTCCATCTCCTGGATCAGTCAATCCATCAGCGTTTCGAGTTCGAGTTCATCCCTCTGATTTGCGCGGGGTCTGTCGCCATACCTCATCAGACTCCTCCCCTTCCGCGGACGGATTGGTACCGCCCATTTCAACGTCACCATCCTTGACCTGCTTGCGCTTTCCCATTTTGAGAGTAACTGTAACCAGTGGTGGTTGGGAAGAAACTTGGTGGTATCGATAACCCCGACGGCTGCCAAGTGCTGGCGGGCGATAAAAGTTGCTCCGACCCCGCTAAACCGCATTTGAACTTTCCGGCGATGCGCCCAAAGCGACCAACACTATATTGCTCCATTCGCGTTCCACTTCCACCACCATTGGCATTTTGTTCTGGGTACTAGATTGCATAGGCCTCTTTCCGTCCAGCCAACCCGTCGATGTACGTTGCTAGGGGCAGTTTTGAGGGCATAGAGTTTAGTGGTGCTGTTGAGACGGGGAAATGGAATCAATCGTCATTGCAGCGGTTGTAGATATTTGGATGCTTGTGCCATAGTATACCCCTTCCCGGGTAAGGTATTTATTTTCTTTTTAGAACCTCCCCCGACCTTCAAACGTCCGAGCATAGGGTAAAGGCCCAATCAGGTACGCGGATGATCCGTTATTTACCTTCAATACCTTACTTACCCCTTGCAGGTTGGTTTAACTTTTGAAGGAGAAGGCTCCTGGATTGAACGCCGCCCTTCGTTACGTATGCTGGACCCTAGCTTCGGTAGCAGAAGAGCGAATCTAGCCTGTGACATCGACACGGCAGAGGACTGAGCGTAGTGGTCCGATAGATCCGGCATTCCTCACCGGTAAGCAAAAGGAACTCACGTTCAAGGGTCGTTCATATTTATTCCAGGAGGAAACTCCTGATACGCAATGCTTAGGTATCTAACCTACCCATCACCGAAACGCCCTATGACGGTTCAACAAGCTCCATTTGCACTGCCGCCACGAGCTAGGATCCTAGTGACGGGCGCAAATGGCTTCCTTGCCTCTCACGCAACCAACGAACTGTTAAGATTAGGATATCGTGTCCGCGGCACTGTTCGGGGCGCGAAGCCCTGGCTTGATGCTTTTTACACGGCCAAATATGGCCAAGGAAATTTCGAAACGGTCATCGTTGAAGACCTAGGGAACTATCTCGAAGTCTCATCGGTATTAGATAATGTCGATGGGATTATCCATTTGGTTGGACCCCAGATACGCCTTTGACGGCCGCTCGCTAACTGAAATCTCGGAGGCATCTGACGTTAGCTTGACAGATGATGTCAAGAAAGCTGTACCCCTGGCCCGTAAAACAGCGCTCACTATACTTGAGGTTGCGAGCAGGAGAGCATCCATTCGCCGAGTTGTTATCGGATCCTCATCCATGGCGGCCTATTCCCCCACCCCAAACAAAAAAGGAATCGTTGTCCACGAAAGTAAGCACCTACATAGTACTTGCTCGGGCTATTGATTAATGATTACAGATACGTGGAACACTTCTGCCATGGAAATGGCGTGGGATATAGTTCCTTCGACCCATCAACATGGTGGTTGTCAGTCAAGCTGGAACTCATTTTCGGTGCCGGAAAAGTGCGCAGATGCGGCAGAGAGTCATCATCGACGAATGACAGTCTACAGTGCTTGTAAAATGGAAGCCGAAAAGGCATCCTGGGAGTGGTTCAAGAGAACACAACCATCTTTTGACCTCAACAGCGTTGTTTCGTCTTATGCTGTTTGTCCGCTATAGCACCCATTGTCCTCTGTTGCCACTGACTCCGTTCAATAGGTCGGAAAGATCCTCCACAAGGAGATTCCGGGTTCCACTATGGGATGGGTACGCAGTTTACTTCGCGGCAATAAAACCCCCATGTATCTTATCCCGCCTAGTAAGTCATCATGTTATCACGTGTATGAACAGCTCAATGACCTGGGTATCTAGAATGGTTTGTCGATGTGGAAGATATCGCCCGCTTGTTAACCGTTTCCCTTCTTGACTCGACCGTATCTTCAGAGCGTGTTTTCGCGTTTAGTGAGTCCATGAACTGGTCTGGCGTTACAGACATTCTCCGAAAGCTTCAACCTGAAAACCATTCAATACCGTCGCCATTGAATAATGAAGGTCGGGACCTCGCTCGCATATTACCACGAGACCGAGCCATAAGGCTTCTTCAGGGCTTCTATGGGCAGAGTGATATGACCCCTATCGCTACAAGTATTACTAAAGGGATTTTAGAGGATCCGTCATAGAAGTTCTCAGAAATGGATAGCTCTAGATGACAGGGCAATAAAGGCCACCGATAATTGGTAGTAGACCAGTGAAGAACGTGAGCAGGAACGCTCTAGCATCTTATGAGATAATATTTATCATAATTGATGACGTGTTGAGGGCTGCATCTTGAACTCTCATAGGTACAAGGCGCCTACAATCAGGGTGCAACCGACCCAGATATTGTGTCAGGTCCCTTCATTTGAACGATCGGAGCCACAGTTGTTCTTGTGTGTGGATGGCGCTGAAGAATGCACAATAAGGTTTGGAGAGGTGGACTGGGAGGCAGGTGGATAAGTCAAATAATCACTATGCTTGAAATTGCCCCTCTGCCGACGAGTTCCCGTCTCTAAGACTAAAGTACTTTCCCAAATCGCCTCTATTAGCTTCTTAGCCTCTGAAGTAGAATGTTCATACGTACATCACCATTGGCCAGACAACGTACAATCATTCTTCACCGGCCGAAGTCCGAAATAACCCGGTGTGAGGCGACAAAAGCCTCGCAAGTTACAAATGCATGTCCATTAGTTGCCCCAGTATGCCGGTTGCTGTCAGTGCTAATCCCATGCCTACTATGAGGCTGGTACAAGGAAAGAGGCACTTTCTAATATAGTTATATGGGGCAACTGGAACGATATCACACGGGTACGACTCTAAACATTCGCTACTTTGGGGAGGAGGGACTTATCTGTGGGATTGTGTATACAGATGGGATATTATGGCTAGTAGCGGCATGCCAAATTGTAGTACATCAATACACTCGCACAGATGGAGGCGTATTGTGCTTTTACTAATGTGCATATATAACTGTTATCCATGATACTATTGCTTCGGTTTCATAATTTCCTGGTGAGTTTCTGTTTTTGAGGCGATAAAATCGCGGAAGAGAGCTGATTCACAATTAGGAGAAGGAGTTTTTCGATACCGGCCGGAATCGCGCGTAGTTTCGGATTCTCACTGCGTAAGGATACCTATCTTGGAGTCATTGAAATGATATTCGTGTGTCATAAGTAAAATAAAAGACTTTATTGCGTAGCGTCAATTGCCGGCCTGCCTACTTTGTTCCCACTTATTTGTCATGTCGATATTTTCATAGCCGGAGTCCGAGCCTGTAGTTGGGGATACCAGTAATATTTCTGCATATGGACCTTCAGAATGCCGAGGACACTTTCCGGAAGATTGCCAGCTGTTGCTGGTCATCCGTTATGCCCAGAAGAGAGACTCGGAATACCTTCGAGAGGTGGAAATGTGGTAGTGGTCTCTGTTTTACTGCCCGGATAACAGGTAAAATCCGCCATTGTGACCACGCAGATCATTGTCTATTCTTCAAATATACAGTATGTAGAACTCATTTAGGTCTCTGAGTATTATCTTCCATCTTCAATCCCCGCTGACATGTTATGGCCCCCGCTAAGTCTCATCGTTAACATGTCAGTGTTACTTGACCAAAGTCTTGTGGAAGTCTCCTGTGCGATAACGGTTTATAGCAATGGTCAATATTAGACCAGTGACGAAACAATGATGTCAGAAATAAAATGATAATAGTGACATTCTGAGATTACAGACAGAGGCCCATTTTGTTTAAGTACATTACAATTAAACATTATGTAGTCTAGTAGACTGGAATAGCGAGCTAAAGCAAAAGCGTCTGAATAAGCCAAACATTATTGCAAGATATTTTCGACGATTTTCTCTCTCTCTTTTCTTTCTTTTTCTTTTGTTAAAGCAATAACGAGCCGACAGATGTCACGTGAAATTATTGGCTAAGCAAGGACAAAGGCAGCAAAAACAGCCAGCGTAGATACCATGTGGAATCTCACCCGAGATGCAGCACCAGCGAAAGGGATTGCAGATGGAGAGACACCGCTCGGCCTGGAAGTCGCAGGGTGGCCAACGGGAGCTACGGATGGCGAAATAGGCACGGCTTGGCCTTGAGTAACCGAGGGAATTCTAGATGGTCCAGGCTGCCCAGGCTGTTGTCCAGGTCGTCCGGGTTGCTGAGCGGGCTGCACTCCGGGTTGCTGACCAGGCTGCTGAGCGGGCTGTACTCC
>NW_027395553.1:0-55488 GCF_047715705.1 Aspergillus ambiguus | reverse complement strand
TGCACTCCAGGTTGCTGAGAGGGCTGCGCTCCAGGCTGCTGACCAGGCTGCTGTCCGGGTTGCTGTCCGGGTTGCTGAGAGGGCTGCGCTCCAGGCTGCACTCCAGGTTGCTGACCAGGCTGCTGAGCGGGTTGCTGTCCAGGCTGTTGACTGGGCTGAGTAGGCTGCGTAGGCTGTTCAATCTCCGCTGGTGTGGTTACAGAAACAGATTCAGTAGCTCTGGCAGGAGTTGAAAGACTAGTTGTGCCAGGCTGAATAGGAATGATTTCAGTAGGACCAGCAGGAGTAGATTGCCCGGGCGGAGGAGATTGGGACGAAATAGCACCAACAGGTAGGGTAGAAATAGACTCGACAGGACTAGAAGTACTAACAGAGGGGCTGACAGCAGTAGTATGACCAGGAGCAATAGTGAGAGCACCAGGGGACTCCGTAGCAGCAGTAGGAACCGTAGGCCTAATTGTAGTATTTTGAAATATCGGGGCCACGCTCTGGCTCGTAGCAAAGATGGAGGTGCTTTGTCCTGGTGGAATGGCGGTGATGTTCTGGACTGGAGAGACTGATGCAGTAGTTTGCCCTGGAGGAATGGTTGTAACGTTCTGAACAGGAGAGATTGACGCAGTAGTCTGCCCCGGAGGAATGGTGGTGGCATTCTGGATGGGAGAAACCGATGCAGTAGTCTGCCCTGGAGGAATGGTTGTAACGTTCTGAACAGGAGAGACCGATGAAGTGGTCTGCCCCGGAGGAATGGTGGTGACATTCTGAACGGGAGAGACTGATGCAGTGCTTTGGCCTGGAGGAATGGTAATATTTGTAGAAGCTGGAGGAATGGTACTACCGGTAACCAACGGAATAGATGTAGTTTCTGGCTCTTCAGTTGAGCATATAGTGGTTGTTGTCATGGTGATGACAGTAGTCCCAGTGATAGGAATGGTTACTGTCTGATTGCCAGATACTATAGTTGACTGGGTAACTAACCACGTATTCGTGTTAGCTAGCAATTTATATCTTTCATATTTATCAGAACAAGAGGGCCTCAGGCTTACCAGGAGAACTGGTCGATAGAAATGTAGTGGTCTTAGTGATAAAATGCTCCAGAGGAAGTGTTTCATGAACATTGGTGCTTGTCACGTGTCCCTTTGATGGCCACGGGATTTTTTCCCATTCAGAAGACCTGGTGCTTTCCGATGAGGGCTCCCATTGCCAAGAAGTGGGTTTCGCGATGTCTGGAGGCTTGTGGTCCGCAGAGAAGGATGGCCACTTTTTTGCGGAGCCATCATCCAGGACAGGTCCAGCAATGATGGCGCCAGCAAAGTTTAGAAGGAAGGTGGTTTTGGTGATCATGATGCTGAGCAGTAAATGTGTATAGGGAAATTCTTGGCTTTCAGCTCAGGGGTATTCTGATTGAAGATGAATTGGAAGGAGATATGTTGGCCAAATTTATATCCTTGCCCATGCAATAAATGCCTCATAATCCATACCCAATTTAATCTGCACAGTACTTTATTTGCCAATCAGTCGCACCATAAAACTTGTTGGGAGAAAAGAGGTAATGATACATCATGTGGAACCTCCAGTCAGATGCAACATGGTAGAAGAGCGCGAAGGCTTTTTGATACAAATACGAGAGTAATGGGACACTCTGCGAAAGCCACAAGGTATCATTCTAGCTCCTGCTCACTTCAATGTGCCGCAATCTCATCTCGATTGTTCCAATAGTCTACAATTTGCGCGAAGTAAAAGTGGTAAGGAGGATATAGCGTCGTACTTCCCTTCTGCAAAACCACCAGTTACTGCTTTCGTAGATTGGCTTACCTTTACTAGCGGAGATAGTGCCTTACTTTAGTCTATCAATCTTAGGATATTCCTGCTGATGATTTGCATGACTCTGTGTGCATAGACGACGATATAAAGAATAAGCATAATGTATACATCGGCAATACTTGTTCCTGTCTGTTCAGGAACTTTATTTGGCAGCAGAGTGTGTTGACGGCTCAAACAACTTACCTGACCCCTGTCACTTGACCTCGACCGATTACGCAATGATGAACTTCAAAAGGTACTGGCTAGCTAGTACGATACTACGTGGTGTAACATAGCCTCCAAGTATACTATCAATATAGGTTCATATCAACAAAAAGAGAGTCTTCACTGGATAGGGGATGTGGTGTTCGCTGGCCGCTACATGGTTTGATCTTACTAGAGACCCACAGGACCTATTTTCTCTCTAGTTATTTATTATTTAGCCCCACTACAACTGTAAGGAACCCCAATCAGCAGCATCCCAACCAGTACCCCGCCATTCACAAAGAAAATACAGTGACGTTCATCTCGAGAAATGGGATCAGTATAATGGTAGCACCAAAGTCAGTAAGCAGGAACTAAATCCTGATTGAACGTATTTGGGGGGCTGGCCCTGTCCAAATAGATCTATGGAAGTTCCTGGCGGTTGAGACAGGGTGGCGGACCAGATACGACATCAACCCCAACCAACCGCGCCACGTTCATCATCGAAGAATCCTCTCCATCGGTTCTCCTGACACAGGCAGCGAGCCGTGGCCTCAAAGTAACAATGAGAAAAATCATGGCTCTCAGTTATAACTCGAATACTGCGCAGGACTTTGGTCTCCTGGATCTCCTACTGTTTTTGCTATA
This sequence comes from Aspergillus ambiguus, assembly GCF_047715705.1. Lineage (NCBI taxonomy): Eukaryota > Fungi > Ascomycota > Eurotiomycetes > Eurotiales > Aspergillaceae > Aspergillus > Aspergillus ambiguus. Next base: position 52,836 of record NW_027395553.1, on the reverse strand, counting down.
GATATAGGATTAGCCAGGATAGTAATGCGGCAATTGATAGATAGTAAACTTGGTATTAATAATGAATAGAGATAATACGAATTGGTATTTAACATAGTGTGATGGCGTTGGCCTATAAACTCACGATCGCGCCGCATTCCTGCGTCCAAGGCCAAAGGAAGTATTCCACCTTAGGAAGCAAGGGCAGGAATTGAAAACGCCATTTCATTGCAACTACTAAATTCTGTGTCCTAGTAGATATGAAGGGATAACTCTAAGAGTATGAGTGAGGCGGGATATAAATTGAACCGTGTGAAGCATCCCAGAAGGGAACCTGTAAGCTCTGAAGACTGACTTCACTATTACAGTACTCTTTTTAGCTACATACAAGGTTCTCGACCATTTGTGCAAGTTAATACCTGCCAGATATATTATCAAGATGTACTGCACTGACTGGTTCTTCCAATATACACTGTGGTTTATTGTCCAGATTATCATCGCACGGGCTTCCCAGTTCTCCAATTTTGATTGGGGAACTTCGGTTCCAATAACAGACATCTTTAGCTTACCGGAGAACGGGTCCTTTGTCGACAACATAGCTCTTTTGGATGATAGAACTCTCTTGCTGACACGAATCGATGCTCCTGAAGTCTGGTCTGTCGATCTACCAACACGCTCTGGACGACTAGTCCATAGCTTTGCTGAAAATAACAACCAACTAACGAGCTGTTTTGGTATCACTAAAACTGGTCATCATACGTTCACGGTAGTAGTGGGACAGTTCGATGTGGCTAAATTCTCGCCAGAGAAAGGGTCGTTCGGTATCTGGAAGGTTCAGCTCGGCCTATCCATAAATCACGACGCTCCTGAAGAACGGACGAGGCGACATGAAGCACAATTTGCTGGAAAAAATATCGCCTTTAGTTCCCAACCTGTTGTGTCAAATTTTGCGAATATTTTCGAAGCAAGCGCCTTGGGCGCGTCTACACTTCTCGAAACAGCCACCTCTCGGTTTTTGCTCATATCCGACAGCCTAGACGGAATTATTTGGAAACTTGATCTTGAAACAGGAGAATACGATATCGCCCTGCAAGACGATTCTATGCTTCCTCCTCCTGACGGGCCGCCAATGGGAGTGAACGGGATAAAGGTCCACAACGGGTATCTATACTATGTTAGTGTCGGGAGGAAGGAGTTCCGTCGGGTCCGCATCGATACTGCAGCGAACGCAATTGGTCCATTCGAGCTGGTCAGCGCTGACATCACGCCTGATAATTTTGACATTGCCTCCGATGGAACGGCTTACTTCGCAACTAATACTGAGAATTCTATAGTAAGCCTTACGCCCGAGGGAGAAGTCATTCAGATTGCCGGTGACAAAAATTCGACAAGGTTAGCAGGGCCGACCTGCTGTGCTTTAGATCCTGACGGTAGGACTCTTTACATTGGCACGAACGGAGGCATGATGGCTCCTGTTGGTGGGGTGTTTGAGGAGCCTGGCAAGATAGCTGCAATTTCAGTGTAGGCTATTACTGGACGCGGGTCTACAGTAACGGTTGTCTCTGTGACAGCATTGCCCAATATAGGGTCTCAGGATGTGTCTAAGATCTAAGCAAATATCTAATAAAGCCTGTTCATTGGAAAAGACATCCCATATGCCGCATATATACACAGCAGAATCTTCAACAACCCTTCAGTGTTAGTAGGCTAGAAATATTTCGGGAAAATTCAATCACAAAGCCGGCGCTTTTAGCAGTAATCAGTTGCGGGATAGTCGCCACGCGCCCAATTATTTGGCCATGAATTAGGAGAAAGTAAATACACAGAAGCTGGACGTACCTGTTAACACGTTCCTGGTAATAGTCCGTATCTAACTAATCAGTTCATTCATGGTAAAGTTGCCTCTCCTTCAGCGCCATCAAGGACAGTCATGGTTGACCTATTCATCGCACTTTGGACACTTTAACTTTAAAAGAGTCACTAATCAGCATCAGCATTGAGACAGTGTCGTTCCAGATGAACGTACAATTGCAGAAAGATCCATAATCTATGTACACCTGTTTTTTGTTGGACATGTCGAAAAGGATTATTAATTAACGGTGCCAAGAAGGTAGGGTGACCCGTGTAAAATCCACGCGAGTAGTCACAGTTAACTATTGTAACTCTGTACCACTCCGTAGCTACGGGAATTATTCACCATTTAGGCTTACACACAATCTACGGCGTATAGATTCTATACCGTTCCATGGATAATTGACCTCCATCATACGAAAAGTTATATAAAAGTGTGGTTTACGATTGAAGTGACAGGTGACACCCAAAACCTCTCCTGTAAACATGGTTCAGGAACTGAATATCCAATGAAGGCTGCTTTTCCATGGTAGCAAAAGTATCAACGCATCATAGAGTCATCTACTTTACTACAGCCACCTACGTAGAGCATGAGGAATATTCGTGGGATGAATGTGACTGATAATTTTGGTACTTTTATATTTGTGAAAATGTAGACGACAATTATGTCAAATGAGAAGAGTAGAAGTATGATCTTTTAAGTATTCCGCTCTGCATGAGCGACAATCACAGCCAAGGCACGATGCACATATCAGGGGAAGATCCTCACACATTGGAACATATTACTGCATCTGGAGCAGATTCATTACTACGACTATAATGCCTCTTGCAGACATCGGTAGCACCATCGGCTCCGAAATACCTCGCGCTGTCACCTACGCCGTCACATCCCTCCTCTCTATCGCTCTATACAATGTACTCGAGCTGAATGTACTCATTTTTTTTACGTTTAACCGCCGCAGGGGTCTATACTTTTGGAGTTTGCTTATCGCTACTTGGGGAATAGCCAGCTACGCTGTCGGTTTCATCCTCAAAGACTTCAACCTTGCAAATTCGATCTCATATTTTTATGTGACACTCATCATCCTCGGCTGGTGCGCCATGGTTACGGGTCAGTCACTAGTACTCTTCTCTCGTCTTCACCTGATCGTGCGCGAACGCTCTATTCTCCGTCTAGTCCTGGGCATGATAATCCTCAACGCAATAATCCTTCACTTTCCCACCATAGCTCTGTGTTATGGTGCAAATTCACCACAGTATAGCCGATTTATCGTACCATATGCTGTGTATGAGAGAGTGGAAGTTACGATGTTCTTCGTCCAAGAAGTAACAATCTCGGGTATCTACGTGTATGAGACGTGCAGGTTGCTGAACATTGGCGGCAGACTGAGCGACACGCACGGAGACGCCGGTCGGACGCTCATGCTGCATTTAATTTACGTGAGCATTATTGTGGTGCTTCTGGATACGGCCATATTAGTGCTACAATTTGCAGGTCGGTATACATCTCAGACCGCGGCTAAGGGATTCATCTACAGTGTGAAATTAAAACTAGAGTTTGATATTCTAAACCGGCTGGTGAAGCTGGCACGAAGATCAAGTGGTTCGAGTTCGGGATTTAGTTATGGAGATGATTCGCGATATGGTTGTTCTGATGAACAAGCGGAGAGACAAGGCAGTGACGATGCTACAGAGCGCCGCCGGCGTTCCTGTCCCTGGAACGTCTTTGCTCTCAAGGTGAAGCATGAAATTTCCGACCCGGCTGGCAATAGGTCGAGACATGAGTCACAAAATGTTGTGGCTTAGGCTCCGGTGTTATTTTAAGTAGCTTTCACCAGAGTCAACTAAAGGCGCGACAGCACGGTCCCAGTGTATATTACGTTGTCTCCTTCTTGATACCTAGAATTATGTTTCTACCTCGTCCTCAACCGCAATGTATATTTTCACCCTAGTCCAGAATTCCTTCGTTTCTTATTGAAGGTACGATGGCGGTCGTCGCTGATCGAGACCAGTTCTACCCCGCATACAGCAATGTCCACCACCTCTCCAGGGAGATATCTAAACAGACCTACCCCGCCTAGTGTCCACCTCTATCAAAAACCAGGTTATCTGAATAGAAAGTGAAAATGGCAAATTCCTGCCTTCTCTTAGACCTAAGGTGTAAGTTACATGTGCATCCTGAAAAGGAAGCATCTCAGCTTATGTTGGACTAGGTAGTTCTTAAACAGTATACGGCGTAGTTCAGCCCCTATTAATAGCGACCAGAGCGGGAGACTTCAGTATCGAGACCCCCTTAGACAAAGGTTTTCAGAAGATAGAGGAACAGATTAGATGTTATGGGTACTATACAACATTCGAGTATGCGGGCATCCCAGGATGCAACAGCAGAGGATGTCAATTTCACGGCTAACTTCCGATTGTGAGCTGTAGAGACATTATTTCCTTGACCAACACTAAAAGTTGTAGCTCTTCGTTGGTGGAAGCAGTGCTGCTTCTCTTAATTGGCGCATATATATTCAGATTGCATGAAAGGAAGCATATGAGTGACCTTTAAACGTACGTGATCTGCTAGTAGCACTGATTATACGGGACGGCCCAGACCTTATCTCGCTAACCTATTTGGGTAAGGGAATGAAAAAAAAGTCATGGCAAGGGGAAAAGGGTCAAAAGAGAGAAAATTTTTCTTTCCTTCCCTTACCTTAAAAAATCGAAAATTTCCTCTATATTGAGTCTTATTCTCCGTATAAACTAAATTCACCGTTCACCCGATCAGTTATATCATATCGACACATTCACAATGGGAAACGTAAGATACTATATTTTCGGTTATTTCAATTTCTTTTTTTCGCTCTTCCGCTTAACATGACAAACATACGGAGTACCAGTCCACTAATGAAAATATACAGGGAGCCAAGGCCCAGATGAAGCGTGATCGCAATGCCAAAGATGCGAAAGCCGCGGGAAAGTCCCAGTTAAAGGCTGTATGTATATCTATTTCTTCCGACTTCTCTCTTATCGGTCCACAAAGCCCTTCCCCCGTCCGCTCCTAGCTGTGGACGGCATAAGGACAATGCTCACTATTATACAGAATGAAGCGGCAAAGGATATCCAATGTTTTGTGTGCAAAGCAACCTTTCTTAAGACAACTCGGGCGCCGGCGTTGACTGAACATGCTAGCAATAAGCATAGCAAGACTCTCCAAGACTGTTTTCCGAACTTTGTGGAGGTGCCAAAAAAGTAGATACTGGTTTGGGGCTTTTTCATTTTTCTAGTGGGAAATCTATACCCAGTAGTCATTAATACTCATAAACATCACGTCTTAGATCCCTGAATTGAACTGTATTGTCGAGCACGCGAGTCGACTCGGCATGGGACTCCCTTTTACTTCTAGAAACCTAGGCATTCCGTTGAATGTACACTATTTTCTTAATTAGAGTCGTTGAATAGCTTTTGAGATCCTTGATCTGGGTCCATATTCTTCATTCTGATATTCTCCACCAACTTCTATAGTACCACTGACCCGCAGGTTGTCAAAGCCGCTAAAATCCCAAGTTGACACAACTTGCTAGATTTCATATTACCTAAGATTCGGCATGTGTAACGTTTCTTATATAGGACAGACCTGGGTAGAAAGCTGTGTTCGACTTCTTCACAACCACTATACAGTTTGTGCGGTACTGACGTACTGTTCGCACAAAGATCACCATACTAAACCCTCAGTATAAGCATAAATTTGTACTATCGTCTGTTCTCGCCGTCTTCTTGATGCTAATGAATATCTGCCACAACACTTGTCCACAGCTTGTTTATTGAAATCTTCAAGACATGGAATGGCACTAACACAAATTCAATTATCCTGAATCCTCAGCAGCTGCTGTCGGCGTCCGAGTACTCTCCGATGGCATACCTGCAGGCACCAATGTACGAAGTCGAAGAAGGCTCAGCGTTTGGAGGATTAGGGGCCAAAAATCGACGTGGGTACAACTATGCACCTTCCGGATTGGTGATCCCTAGCTAGCTGAAAGCGCCGATACCTACGAGCAGCCCCATGCGCAATTTCACCGTTGTGGTCGAAGCACGTCAATGGATTATATAACATGAACATATGGATCATCTACAATGGTAAGGACTTTGATTTAAGTAGATTGCTTATCAGCGAGTCTATTTCGCTGACGAGAGAATGTACATGCTCCCTATTGAGAGGACTTACTCCGGAGTATTCTCTTCGTTAATAACTGAGATCTGTGCGTGATGGTATATTGATCAGACCCAGCTCCAAGAAAGGAGACCCGCCCACCCATTCTTGGAGGATTTGTCCTTCAGCAGGCATTATCTTCCATTGACAACAATATTGGCTTACAAAATCAATTCCCCTCTCATGGCGCGGTTCCTTCCAATCATGGACTGAAACATTGCCTATTATGACAGCACCCCATCTGAGCCTGCCTAGCCATCCTGATCCAGAGATTCAGAGCCCGTATGCAAACAAGCCGGATCAAATGCATCCTCCTTTCCCCTATGCAGCAGGAGTTGTTTAATTTGATAGAGCTGAAATGAGACTCCAAGCCCGATCATTACCACGTCGGTCATGTCGAATGGGGCCAGGAATAACGGCCCCCATGATCTGATCCTATGGAAGCCTGTCGGAAATGAAAGGTGGCAGAGTAGATGCTGGTTAAGGGAGTCCTCATTCCAGAAAACGATAAATTCCCCTGCACGTCCGTCTTTGGTGAATTTTAAAGCATCACACCGTGGAACATTCGTTTGATCAATCCACGCGTACACTCGTTATCTGAATTTAGTCACTCGTTATTAGCAGCCCTCTATTGAAGGGCACCAGAAATCATGCGATTTGTTACTCTTAATCTCGCCATGGGGCTGTACAATTCAGCGCACGGGTTAGTTATACGACCGGGCCCAGCATCTGGGGGTTCTGGTGGTAGTTCATCTCCTCTCAGCAGTGTGCCACATGTGAACGCCTCCTTGCTACATTCGTCGAAGAACAGCTCAAGGGCACTTTTCAAGCCAGCAGTCGGCCTTCAGTTGACCAGTTTCTTGGCTGACACTGACACCGAAACTGCCGTTGACACCGGCTCTGCGAACCCAACCTCGGGTTCCTGGCAGTCGATTAACTGTGGTCAATTCGATATTACCAATGAGGAGGTCCTCTACTCTGACCGATGGGAGCAAGCCGATACGGAGACTGCCTGGAAAGAAATGGTCAAACGCTGGAGTGAGAACAAAAATTTCGAGCTAGTCTTTGTTGGGTGGATGAGCAACCAGTTCAACGGTTCGTCTGGATGGAGCTGCCAAACTTTTGAGAACATAATGTGCAGCACGACAGTGCAGTGTCAGGACGTCTCATCACCGGCAGGGTAAGTTTGTACTGTTCCCAACCCTCATTCTAAACATCACCTAACCTCCCATGCCAGATACATGATAATGAACGCCCTATCGGGCTTGTACACTGTACAGTCCCACTGGTTCCAGGACAGCATCACTGGTAGCTGACATACAAGCTTAGACGTACAACCAGTTCTACAATGCTTTGGACGAGGCAACCAATGATGTCTATCAAACAATTGAGGATTTCGCTTCCGTGTTTGCACCTCAACCAGAAGACAACCAGAGCACTGTCATGCTGGCAGTTGATCTTATGACACTACTCTTGCCCTTTGGGATTGCAAGCGGCTTCAATGGAGGTGTGTTGACTTGCTCACATCATCCTATGTGACATCATGCTTATATATTACAGTTTGGAAAGGAATTGAAGGAGCCGTTTCTGGGAAGAAGCGCGCTTCAGCTACCGAGGGATCGACTTCCGCGCAGAAGGCACCCAGTAATGAGGAAGCATCCGGCTCTGGAGAGACCCAGGACAGTTCTGCTGGAGGTTCTGAACCAGAGCAAGATCAGGGTAGCAGCGTGGACACCGATAGTATTATTCCCGCGTCACCGGGAGTTGATAAAAGAGGCAATTTCGACTGGAACCCGAAGGGACTCTCCCAAGACTTGGCTTACAACGAGATGGGCAGTATCGCTGGATGGATAAAAGATAATGCAGTCAAGTAAGTGTATAATACGGCGGCAGAGCTCACCAAAACATGGACTGACGTCGGATTAGTGACCAAGACGCGTTCGGCACCGCGGTTTCTATCAAAAATGCGGCTTATCATATTCGGAACTCGACGAAAGCCACTCTCAACGCTTACATTGACCAGCTATTCTCTGGCCAGAATACTGATGATATATACGGTAAACTTCAGAACGGCAATGTTCAATATTCCGCAGGAAACTTCAGCTTGGCTGATATGGTGGCCGGTGCGAAAAAAGTGGTCTACGGCCAACTTGTTATGGCTGCTTGGGCAACCGCACCGGATAATGCTGGTGTCCACCCCTTCATTCTGTCAGTTCCTCAATTTAAAAGCGAGCTACTGAGATGCTAACTGATGGCTCTTCATATAGCAAAACGGACGAAGGCTGTGGTGATAATAGGGAGATCAAGCCTCCCGGGTTGGACAGCTGGGAGTTGCCGGACTCAGATGCGGTTGCATCAAAAACTTGCTACAACCAGAAGACCGTGTATCTTTTGAATGCTCAAGAGAGAACAACTGGTGGGAAAAAGGGCAAGCTGAATGCGCTACCCGGTTTGGATCAACTGAGCAGGTTCGGTGGCTTAACAATGGAAGATATTGCGAACAGTGCTATGCGTCAGTACGAAAAGAACAACGCAAACGACCTTACAGAACCCGATATCCCATGGGACAACTTGGAAAATTATTCCGGTATCGAATTCGGAAACATTGTACAAACTCCTGGATTCTTCCAGTTACCTGTCTGCACTGACTCAATCAGCCTTGGCTATGTTCTTGAAAACAATTGGGACGCAAGTAACAAGTACTGGCCTTGTGTCGAACCCGACGGTTACAATGGGGATGGAACTAACTTTGTGAGTACTTATCAACACAGTCCACAACGCGTTTTCCAGGGCTGACAAGTGACAGCATGTCAATAAGGGTTGCATCATTTTGAATGACCAGAAGCAGTGTGGCGGCAGCGTTAGTAAGTGAATATAATGGAAGCTTAAGATCACCTATTATGAGCTGACTATACTCTCAACAGACTTTGCGGATCCAGAACAAGACCGAAAGAATAGTGCTATGGTCTACGCAGCCTTTGATCCCTCGCTCAAGGGGTCGCCCACGGTGACCCCGGGATGCATGCTCTCCGCCGTGTGGAATAGCACATACAAAGACGTATTCTTCGGCGAAGACAACTGTCTCTACGATGCTGGAGGGAACCCAATTATGACTATGGGAGATAAGGAATGTTGCACCTCAGAAAACGTCCCTGATGGCCTCAAGGTAGAAAACCCATACGTGGCTTGAGCACTGACGCGTGCAGTCTATCCTGGGGAATTGCGTATTCTGCCAAATCGGGAATTAGCTTTGTAATATCCAATACGCATTTTTTGGTTGTGGGGTCGTAATGAGATCAGACCGCACACATTTTTTCTTATTTTATCTATTCTATCTACTACTTTACTATTCAGACTAAAAGACCCTGCAACCGTACCCCAACTGTACCTCCTGATTTTCATTTATCGATACTTTTGCATTGTCCTCTCATCAGACCAGGCAAAGGGTCCATGAGCGAACACGGGAAGCATCTTGTACCTAATTGATTTTGAACAGATTTTAGGTATGCAAAGGAAAATGCAGGATGATTTAAATACAACATTGAGTAGGATGAGAGATGAGGAGTTAGACATTGGAAGTTAAACGGAGGGCGAAGCAAATTAATGTGTAGCAGTATTGTGTTATACTACACCTAAAACTAATCTGTCAATCAATGTAGTATGCCACTTAAGCCCGGGCGTATTAGACTCTGGAATACATGAATGTGTAGAAAATAAAAGTGCACTCTACTATAGTTCTTTATACGCAGAGATGACAAAACCATAATGTCTATATGTAATCGTAGACGCAAACGTTCTCTGGGAATAAGACAATTTTATGTTTATTATTCCCATAGTCGAATCTTCTCTGGTTAACCTGCGCTTTCGCTCATCCATATATATCTCCTTTCCCCGGACTTTCACTGTACAACGCTCCGAGGTGTATGAGTTGTCCACCCCTAACTTAACATGGAAACTTACTTCAAATAATAATAGGTTGGATATGGTCCGTAATTGAAGAGAAAGCATATTGTGTTGATAAGGTGGAGTAGATTAAGGGTATGATGAAATTCTTAAAGATATTATTATGTGGACGCTGATCTATGCTCGATCGTAGCTAGCCACCCTAGGATCTAAGTGGAGACTACTTTGGCGACCCACATGCCCACCAGCTTTACCAGGAGCCCGCTATCGGTCAAACGGCTCTACCGCAGGTCATTAGAAAGGGTGAGAAAATAGAAGTTATCGGTTCTCAATAGAAATTAGGAGGGTGGGTCAATATTATAGTAACCAAGAGGAAATAACTATTCACATCTAACTTAGAGAACAATTAGCTGTAAAAACTCGCTATAAGGAAGTAAAGCAGACGGCCCCCCAAGGTTGCTTATAGCAAGGTTTTATAGTACCTAGTATCTAAAAATATTAGGGTACTACTAGTAAAATATCCCAATAAATAGATCTTCTTATTAGTGTTAGTCGAAGCTAAGAGGCATGAAAATGTATCTATTCCGACGTGCGTGAGTGTATTAGGTAGAAGTTTTTCATCTGGGACTATCGGTCTCCCAAAAGCCATAAATAGCATGATTTAGTTTCTAGGATGAGTGACCAAAGGGGGGTTGATCCTTAGGGCCAGCTCTCTCCATACAAATAGAGCATCATCTCACTCGGTTAGTATTCTCGCTTAGTCCAAGAAATTTTGTTTCACAGTTAGCAAAGTGACGATATCTGGATATTCCTTAACATTTTGCTGGATAGTAATAGCGTTTTCAGATGGCAATGATTTTAGGCCCACACTGGAAAACAGCATCATAGTTGCCCAGGAGTAGACCAAGGAGAGTAGCCCAGTAACCGAGTTACTCCTAGAAAGGCTCCCTTTTCTTCGTGAATTATGCCATAGGGATGTGTCTACCTTTGAAATAAAGGCTACGATATCAATACTGCAATAGCATGAGGATGGAATTCGCGAAGCTTCGGGTGTGGAGACATATACAACCAGGGGTTAGATCGAGGCTAATAGATTTAACTAGTTAATGAAGGCTCTGACTTTTGGTAGACGCTCATTAGCGATGGAAACCAAAATGTTGCGGGATAGATTAGGCATTCAGCCATCACTCCTGACGGCCATGGCTTCAGTTGCTATATGCAAGACGAAATCTAGTAGGAAAATAGCGCGTTCAGTGGATTCAGACTGAAAGATTTAAGTGAGTAAAATATAGTCAGTTTAGAAATTCTGACCCTCACGCATTCATTTAACGACCGCTGTATTGCTAGTGTATATTAAATACGACACTTGCTTGAATAACTACTGCTCATGGTGTCCTGGTCCTCTTCCTTCACCCATCTTCTTGCCTTGATTCCTTCAACGACGCCTATCAGTTCTTCATTTTTCGATGCTCTTACCATTTCGATTGCCTTACTAAACGGCCCTCTCCTCTTGGGATCTGCCCCGTGCTCCAACAACTACCGAGTCCGTTCTATGCTACCCACGTTTATAGCCTCCAACACCGGGTAGGCCGGTATTAGGCTGCCCCTTAGAACTTTCATTTGCTGGTTGATATCAGCTCCCCTATCTATCAGAAGACCCACGATAGCTTTTTGACGAGTCTCAGATTCCTCGTTAGTGTTAGAAACTAGGTATCCGGCACTAAACGGGAGATTCTAATTCTTATAGATAGGTGGGTTTCCATACGAGCCGGCTGCGCGATACAGAGGGAATCCATTACAGGTATTAGCACCAGAGTCGAGGAGTAAGTGCACAGCCTCTGTGAACATCATGCGCGGCTTTCCCGAGAGCTTCGCAGGAGCCGTTCGTCTCCAATCCCTCGAGATCATAGATCTCTGGCCCGATTCTTCCATTATCTGGATTGGCTCCAGCCTGAGCCAGGAATCAATGGAGAAGAGGCTGGCTGGAAATCACTTTAGGGAGAAGGTAGTGAGTAATCATGTTACGGATATTTGGGTTCCATCCGTGCAGAAAGAGAAGCTCAACGAGAGGAATTTGTCGATTTACCGGGGCTAGGAGAATCTTATCGGCTGTGGAGTGGGCGATAGGGGCACCGATAGAAATGAGATACCGAGCAGTGTCGATATTGCCCGCTTGTAAGGCGATAGCCAGTCCGTTATGGAGAAAGGCAGGAGTTCGGGAATGAGACGAGGTAACGTTGTCTATAATAGACAGAGGGCCCTCGCGACAGGCAGATACAAAGGCAAGGTAGTCGGGCAAAGGCTCATATGGCTGTGTCCATTCGCCGATATAGTTTCGGTCATCGGCCTCTAAGATTGGTTAAGCCACTATATCGACCACGTGGCGGAGTCTGTACTGGCCCGCGCCGTTCGATCATTCTCTGGAACAATAGCTGCTGTATCCTCTCATCCTACAGAGGGGTGAATTCCGTGATATGGTCGTTCATAGTGCCTTGATAGGGAAGGCCAGGGAGATGGAGACAATTAATGTTGATGTGATGTTTGAATGTGATAGAAGGAGGGGTATTTATTCTTGGCGTACGGATCGACATTGTGGTGGTACCATTCCTATCATCCTCGGCCGACAAACTACTAAAAATACTGAAGAGCGGGAAGTGGGTCCGATATAAAACTTTTGGTAGATACCCTTAACTAGCTTATACGGGCTAGGGAATAACGCGTTACTAGAAAAGCGAGTAAGTAGTGGTACGTAGTACCATATGTACACGAGACAGTGATTTAAAAGTAAGAAACACAAGGGTGTAGGTCTAGATGGCTTTCTCGAGCGCTGTCTTCCATATCATAATGGAATTTTGTAGGGCCCGGGGACTGTGCTATTGATATTTCGGGGAAGATTATGGTGAAAGAGGCGTTGGGGTTTTGTACCTGGGGTCGGTCGTGGGATGGCGTCGCCTAGTAAATGAAACATTGATGTGTAAGAGGAAGCGAAGTAGCCGCCTCCGCCTTGCATTCCATCCCGTCGGCCACAACTGTCTAGAAAAAGTCAGCATCATATTACATTATCACAAACAATACATTAATTCACAAATCTCTCAGGATCGACCTCCATCTTCGGCGTGGCGTTATTGAATTTCATGTCGAGCTTGGTGACAGTGCGAGTATTTTTCACGATTTCTATTTGCTTCTTCAGGTTGTAGGAACTGACGGAACCGTTCTCCAAGCCGGCCTTGGAAACGAACATCAGGCTACACGATGGCAAAAGGGCCTATAGTGTGGTCAGTTCAAAATATGCAGAACAAGGTAACAATATATTATTACTGCAAACATCGGCCGCGCAATGATCGGTTGAACCGTGGAGATACTGTGATAGTAAGTACTTATTACGAGACAGGAGAGAGGAAGATAGGTTAGCGAAAGATTCTTACGATGCATTTGGATCACCCTGTAATTATAGTTAACTCTGGTGACAATGTTCTTCTGATAATGGGCGATAACATACCATTTGCGATGACGCAATGAAACCCTTCTTGAGAATCTGGAATGGCTTAGTACCAAAGTTCGCAGGTTCCCATATCACCAAGTCCGCCAATTTTCCAACCTCCACGCTGCCTACTACATGGCTTATACCCTGCGCTAGAGCTGGGTTGATGGTGTACTTGCTGATATACCGTTTTACCCGGTGATTGTCTGCTCCAGAACCCTCATCTTCCGGCAGCCGGCCACGTTCGACCTTGTTTTTGTGTGCTAGATTCCACGTGCGGACAACCACCTCTCCACATCGACCCATTGCCTGAGAATCAGAGGACATTATGCTGATGGCACCGGTATCATGGAGGATATCTTCTGCAGCGATTGTTTCTGCGCGAATTCGGCTCTCTGCGAAGGAAATATCTTCCGGGATATTCTTAGAGAGATGGTGGCAGGACATGACCATGTCGAGGTGTTCGTCGACCGTGTTGCAGGTGTAAGGCTTGGTTGGGTTAGTACTACTTGGAAGAACGTTGGCATGCTGCACGAGAGAAATCATATCCGGGGCGTGTCCACCGCCGGCTCCTTCGATATGATATGCATGTACTGTCCTTCCCTTGAATGCAGCCGCTGTTCGCTCCACAAAGCCAGACTCGTTCAAAGAATCGCTATGAATCTGGCACTGGATATCATGTTGTTCGCATACACTATTATAACTGTAAGTGTCCATGGCGATGAAATTCAGAGGGCCACTTACCTCAAACAAGAGTCGATTGCTGATGGGGTACATCCCCAATCTTCATGGAGCTTGAGACTCGCAACACCCGCATTGCACTGATCATGGAGACCTGGCTTGCCGGTATCACTGCCCTTGCCAATGACACCATAATTGACCGGCAGCTTGTCCAATGCTTGCATCATCATTCGGATATAATTCTTGCTCGGTGTACAATTGGCGGCAACGGAGGCAGTGCTGAAAGGAAAGTCAGATATAGACCCAGAAATTCCATATCATATCATCTTACGTCGGACCAGTCCCTCCTCCAAACATTGTCGTGACACCGGATGAGATCGCCTCATCAGCTTGCTGTGGGCATATATAGTGAACATGGGTGTCAATACCACCAGCAGTAATGATCTTGCCCTCTGCAGCAATAATGTCCGTATTGGAACCAACTATCAATGCCGGGTTCACACCGTCCATCACATCAGGATTACCAGCCTTCCCGATTCCCACAATGACCCCATCCTTGACCCCAATATCAGCTTTAAAGATACCACTCCAATCAATGACCAATGCGTTGACTAGAACCAGGTCCGCACATTCGTCATCTGAACGACCAGCAGCTTGTCCAATTCCGTCGCGTAGAGTCTTTCCTCCTCCAAACGTGCATTCGTCTCCGTGTGCAGTGTAGTCTCTTTCAATGGTCACCCAGAGATCTGTTGAGCCGAGACGGATCGAGTCACCGAAAGTCGGACCATACATCAAAGCATATGTGAGTCGATCCATTTTGAAAGGGTCTATCTTTTGCCGATCGATGATCGTCGCCTCGGGAGTGTGCCGAAAGCCTTCCTCCTGTAGGCGGCGCAATACCGCGTTAGTGTGGGACAGGTCAATAGTTCCGGTGGCGATACTGCTTCCACCCTTGATAGTTTTTAGGCCACTGATCTGTGTCAGAGTAACAGTCTTAGTGTCACCAGGCTCGAAGCGAGTCGACGTTCCAGCGGGAATGTCAAGGTGATAACCATAAGCTTTGATCCGGTCGAAGTCCAACTCTGGGTTTGATTCAATGAAGTGAAAATGTGAGCCAATCTGTAAAAGAAAACTATCAGCACTACCCAGTAAAGTGCAGATATAATAGAA
Organism: Aspergillus ambiguus; assembly: GCF_047715705.1. NCBI lineage: Eukaryota > Fungi > Ascomycota > Eurotiomycetes > Eurotiales > Aspergillaceae > Aspergillus > Aspergillus ambiguus. Next base: position 37,576 of record NW_027395553.1, on the reverse strand, counting down.
GGCAAAATACCTGAATCGGCCGATCTCCCTTGTTCGTAACACTTAATTGAGTACGCTTTCTGCCAGCATTGAGTTCGATCTTTCCTTCGCCAGGTAAGATAGCTCCAGGCATCCTCGAAACCTCGTACTCTGATTCTGAATATGACGGGAAACAGCTCTCCTGAGGGATAGGGAGGAAACTGCCGTATAGCGCCAGTGCAATATCGCCATCCTCGCTACTAATCGGCTGGTCGACCGTGACCAGATGCGTTCCTGTCGTAAATGTCCCTTCAACCTGCAGCACTGTCAAAGTTGCCACCACTGCTGGAAGAACATGCCGACGGCCAAGAATATGTTTTCCAATGGACATGAGTTCCGAGGCTGTTTGCTCACCATCGCGCATCATCTAGGGATAGTTTGAGCCCAATATCATGCTGAATCCAAGAGATGTACGTACTTCTTGCAGCACATTAGTGATCAATGCCTGTTGAGTTAGTAGGAACCAATCTATCCTCTATTTCAATATACCTACAGTAGCCTCGGCACAGTTTAACTTCACGCCTCTCGCCAGTCGTCGCTGGGCGAGAAGTCCCGCCTGCGCAATAGCCAGTTTATCCAACTAGGTGGCGCGTTAACAGTTGAAATAATGGTCCAGTGTTCGGTCTTACTTCACGATGTATCAATTGCATTTTATGGATTGAAGCCTCCTGTCTTGCCTAACTTCAATACAAATTAACAAGTCATAGTTCCGATGGGGCAACAAAACTAAGCAATGGAATTTCCCTTTATTCACGGATCACCTTGCTTATATGCGCCAAAATTGGACTCATTTTGGAAGCATACGTCATGAGAGTCACTGCACAAAATCTCCAGTGGTCCAGTTTTGCTGGAATGCAGAGGTTGACGGACCTATCGCATGTTACCATGGCGTATACGACCTCAACAGCTTCAACCAGCCTTTGGGCCATTCTGGCAACGCCCAAAGCAGCGGCCACAAATTCATCAATGGTTTCTGTCGATCTGTACCTGTCCTCGTGTCCAAACCATCGAATACGGGGGTTTACTTCAGATGTCTCCAACCTCATAGATTCTTGGGTTGCTCGCGATCGGCCATTTTAACTGCAAGGCGACATTTATCTAGGACATTTAATAAGTCTTAGCGTGCCAACGCCTCCTAAGGTGGATGGAAGGCGATTCATCGAGCAGAATGACGAACCCGATGCCCCGAGAAGCTCAGCCAGGTACAGGTGAGCTTGAAATCCGCACCTTTTGCGGTTCCTCTTCTATTTCGACGATTTCATCAACGTATCCTCTGAAGCTCGTGGCGACTCCGTGTAGGCCAACTGACAAAGCTGTCCTCGTCTTTATGATGACTTATGGTGGGGGGCTGGTCGCTGGCGACAGTGTGAATTTGAACATCCGAGTTCGATCGAAGGCAAGGTTAGCACTTCTTACGCAAGGAAGCACAAAATTGTACAAGACACCGTCCAAGTCAATATGTTCACGACAAAATCTCAATGTTACGATGGAAGATGAGGCAGCGCTCCTGTTGTTGCCAGATCCCGTCCAGCCATTCAAAGACAGCGCCTATAATCAATATCAACTATTTGACGTTCACCACCCATCATCCAGTCTACTTGTCCTAGACTGGATTTCGAAGGGACGGGCGGCGAGAGGAGAGGCTTGGGGGTTTTCTGAATGGAAAGGTCGAAACGATATCTGGTCGCTCCCTGTTGGGAACAGTGGAACCAAGAAGAGACTTTTGCTTCGAGATAGCCTAGTTCTGGATAAGTCTTTGTCTCTAGGGCAGCATTTCCAGGATGAGATGGATAACCTGGGGATCTTTGGAACCCTTATCATCCGAGGTCCCATCTTCCGTTCTCTAGGCGACTTCTTTATCGCGGAGTTTTCTCATCTCCCACGTATCCAAGTGAGTCAGCAACGTGAGGAGGATAATCTGCAGTCGGAAGATTGTGTTAGAGCATGGACTGCTTCTTTCGTGAGGGGCTCTGTCATCGTCAAATTTGGTGCCCGGGAGGTAGATACTGCAAGGCGTTGGTTGAGGAATATGTTGATGCGGGAAGGGACAGTGGAGAAGGAGTTTGGGGAACGCTCCTTATTATGCCTACAATAAAGAATCCTAAATGATGATTGTTGCGGTGTATAGGTGCTTGTTAAAATTCCAAAATACGTCATTTCGATTGCAGCGTGTACTGCAAACGCAGGACAATTAGCTTGTATTAGTATTCCTACTTTAAAAAGGTGTAGGACCTTCGGAAGCTGCTCCTCTGTAAGTTTGCGTGCAGTAGGATGCCCGATCATAGACTTATCGCTGTATGATTATGGCTCGGATTTTGGACTTGTAACTCCCACTTGTCGCCAAAGACCCTCTTTCCGGATAGCTTAAATGGACAGCCAATCCGTCGAGAAGTTGTTATCTTCGTTTTGCTCCCTCTGGCGCACTCACTCGATCATGATAGACGCCACCGCGATCGCAGCCAAGATAGATATACCTATCTTTCTTTGATCGTATAGTGGTGATAGCATAGCCCTGTGACAAAGCATATTGATGAACAGAAGCTATAAGCTGCTGTCTGCTATCCAAAACTTGTTCAGTAAGTAGTTCCATTACTCTGAGAGTGGTGGTAGGTAGGCAGGAGAAATAAATTAAGAATGCTGCTGCTAAAGTATTTCAGATACAGATCCTATGATATTTCTAATTAGAAAATCACCAGTATTACATAACTGGGGGTGTCTCTAATTGAGAATCCATAGATCCCGAATTCACAGCCCCATAGGACATAAAACAGGATCCCGACACCAAAACACCTTCGAATTTAATACCAGTTTCTAGACAAATACAATGTATTTTTAACTATACCTACTTGTTTCTTGAACTCAAGGCTATTGCGCTTAAGATTATTACAGAAGTCTACAGTAATAGTTAAGATTATTTCTACGTCTATATAGCTTCTACTATAACTAAGTTCCCTTACCTTCCTAGAGTACAGATATGTAAGGTAAAAATGGGTTGAATGGGTTATCCTTATTTGCACTCGAGTAAGTAACTTAAAATTTCTAGAATGGGCAATGGTCGAAATAGTATATTTTATTATATCGATCCTCGATAACGGTAATAAAACCTCGTTCCTTGTTATGATTTTAAGAATATCCTAAAGTTGAGCTATAGTGTAGGAGCTACCAACTAACACACCCCCCCCCCCCCCCCCCCAACCCAAAAAAAAGACATGTTATTAAATATTTATTAGGCCTATATGAAAACACTGAGACATTTATAGCTCTTCTTATTAATAAGATAGAATATCGGCATTGTATCTTGGATGGTAATTACTTTTGGATTTATTTACGTCTTAGCATTCTTATTCTTAGTTTTAGAGGTGAATTAAACGAGGGAAACGAGGGAAGCGGGGGAACTAGGAGAAGTATATACTCTCTTAATCTGTATTTACTTATAGTATATGATGTGCTATTCCTATTGGGTTCGACCTGGCTATCTTGAATAATACTAGAGAACTAGATGTTTCTACGAAAGCATTAGTTTTCGAATTCCAGGGATTCGTTCTCCTATTTTCGTTATGGGACGTTATAATACTCCACAGTTTTTAGATATGACCCCCTACTTGGCATAATAGTTCTGGTTGGTGGTGAAATTGCTGGGCTATGCGGAATATCATTTATTCATATTCTACGAGACATGGGAAGAGTAAAATTCCGTGCTTTCTACTGTAGATGGGATGCAATCGGCATTATTTATTTCAATTCGCCAGTGGCTCTTGCTGGCACAAAATACTGTCTTTCGCAGAAGTCTCTAAAAGAGAATAGATTTTATGTCACAGACTGTGGTAGTACAGCAAAGGGGCTGGTTTATATCACTTTCTCTTATGCTACACAGCGGTGGATTATGAAGGCCGCAGCTGGGTGATGCAAGCTCAGCCGCCCCCAACTAGTCGGCTTGTTGGTGCCGTAACATATTCCTTATTTGAATTATGATCGATCAGTCGAGGTTTTTGTGGGTGACTGCTAAGTTGCCGGAAGGTCATAAGTCGTTCGGCTATTCTAGGGACAAGGCGTAGCTGGAGGCGCTCCCTGGTATGCGGCTCCGGGGGAGTCCTAGCCTCTGATCACAATCGACGACGTGAGGATGTCTGATGTCTTCGTCGACCAGGGACAGGTGCGGGACGATTTTGTTAGAATATTTCGGTGGGAAAACGAACGAGCACAGGCGAGCACAGGTGAACATGACGAAATGGTTAAGTGGCCTGGAACGCTGCGGCTTCATGGTGGTGTCCCTGGCTGAGGAGAGTGACGCCCATCTACTACTGGTTCGGAAGCAGGAAAATCGCGAAGAATACAAAAGCTTCTTTCGGATGGCACAAACAAAATCAAGGCCAGCAATGGGCTCGTCAAAAAAGACAACTTCTTCAAATCCTTTGAGTACTGTCAGAGAGCGATGCAAATATTTTCATCACGACTATATCACAATAGCCCTAACCCTACATAGGCATTGTACCACTAAAACAAATTAACCTTGTAGAATCTCTACAGTGCTGTCTCGAGACGGCCTTTGGCACTCCTGACTTCGGCTTCACGCAGTCCGATGCAGTGGCGTACCATAATTATATATACGTGCTTCTCTCACATGTGATAAGCCTCGTATATTATGTGCCACACGTCAAGCGTCTTTGGTTCTCGGGCGTCAAGTGTCGCTCTATCTGACAACGCTGCCAATTCGCCAGTTTTTAGTCAACGCCGCCCTGAAAGTACACGCCAGTCGGAGTTATAGATATAACCATCTATGCGATCGAATTAAGCCCCCGGAGCTTTGCTGGAGAGTAACACGACTGTGGCGATGACGACTAGACTTGATGGTAAGGTGATGTTGCGGATGTGTTGTATCAGTATGGGGTCCATGGTCGGTTGATAGTGAGGATGAACTAGACGTCGACTAAAGTAGAAGAGACGGTGAAGCCATCCTGAGTGAAGTGGGAGGCACAGAATCTATGGTCTGTACTGTATAGGACACTGGTAGTTTAGGAAAATAGACCAATTAGACTACGCATAAGCAGTATAGGAATCCGCCTTTCCCACCACCAAGACACTAAACCCAAAACTATCTCATCAATCCTTCATCCAATGAGCCATCCGGCCTCAAAACTACCCTTGGCTCCTCCATCTGCTCGACTATCTCCCTCCAGTCGACCCTCCCCCAGGCAAACTCATCCCAATCTGTATGTAAAACTACCGCACAACACCACCAACATGCCGCCTTGACACTATCCACCACACTGATCTGGCGCACAGCCCATTCTCCGTCCCCGTCCCAATTCAGATTCCCATAGGACAACTGCAATGATCTCTCAATCTGCTCCCGCGCAACCCACGGATTAAACACCCTCACTCGCAAGCTACATCGCACTAACACCCTCACGAACAGGAGGGCAGTGGTATTCCTAACATCCACTGTGTTCTTCTTAAACGCGAACCCCAAAATAGCTACCACACGCGGCTTCTCACGTATACTGAATGGCACTATCCCCGTAATCCTGTACGCCACGCGACCGGCCTGCGCCTTATTGATCTGGATCACCCCCCGCTAGTATGCGGCTACATCGTGTAGCCCGAACTTACGAGCCAGATACACCAAGCAGCAGAGGTCTTTGATAAACAGGAGCCCCCAAAGCTGAACCCAGCGCGTAGAAACAGCGGACCGATTCGCGGATCTAACCCCACGACGTGTGGCGTTTAGTGGCCTCGCACAATGCGCCGAGAGAGTTGATGCTGGTGATGCGTTGAGCGATGCATGTGTTGGGGGCGATCTTAGTGAGTTCGGAGGACCAGGTGTCGGTGGTTACAATTCGGGAGGTAGGGACACAGGGGGTTTTGAGTTGTTTGATGGCAGTTAATGCGGCAGTTGGGATACTGTCTGGGGCGCCGGTGCTGGTGCGCCTATGGACATGACCGAGGACGATACGATTGGGGTGGAGGGCGTTGATGGCGGTGCATTGGGCCAGGAACTCGGGGCTGGAGAGGAATGTCGAAGGAAGTGCTTGGGGAGGCAGTTTCTTTCAACTGTGGGTATCATCGCCGCCGGTTAGTGTGAGAATCTCCCTACACAGGTGGTCGATCAGCATCGGTGTAGAACGCACTGTCTCTCGAATCCAAGGGACAACGCCACAAGGCCCGGTGCTCTTTTGCACAATGATCTTGTACCTGTTGACACCTGTGCGATGGTTTGGATGACCGTCTTTAAGTTTGTCAAGTCGAGCCCATTGAAATGGTCACTTGTGCGTTCCTTGCCTGCACTGTCTTGCCCCTCCCGGACTCCGGGCATTGTCATGTCCAAAGGGGTATCAACGCAATTGAAGACGATATCCGACTCCCTTATATGCTGGCACACATCCGCCGAGAAGGCTATATTGGTCAGCCGACTCTTCCGACCGGTAGGATAGATATTGCGTATCGGGTCCAGGTCTGGGTTCGATCTTAGGGCACGTTCCCTATCAGCGCAGGCGCCGGTGCATCATCACCGCAAAACAGGAGATTTTCAAGTTCGGGTTCAATGATTGGGAGCTGATCTGAATTCCACGCAGCAATAGGAGAGGCATCCTTATCCACCACGCAAAATTGGCGGGTGGGATTTTGAGTCGCTAGTACTATCGCCGTCAGTGCCCTAGCCATGCAGTTCACGGTGATCAGTTTCGATAACCTCCGTATAGGGAGACAGACGTAGGATAAATCATAAATAAAACAGAGAGCGATAATGCTATCACAAATTAAACAGGTGGAAAATTCAACTGGGATTGGGGAGACAAGTCCGGGGCTACCCCTCTGTATCGACCTGAAAAGCCCACCATGCAGCTAATGAATGGATATCGCGGATAGGTTGGTAGCTGCAGCTACCCCGCTATTCGTAAAAGCCTTCTTGACATTATTCTGCGACTGACGTGGCACTGTACTCTACCTACGCGTCCCAATCGAGCAAACTGATATGTCTCTCAAATCAGCCCTAGTGCTGCTATCTGCAGCGCATTCCATAGGACGTCCACTCATCCATGCTAGCAGCCCATACAGAGGAGTCTATCAAAATCGCCAACAAACTCAAACTATCCATACTGCCATGGATGCATGACTGAAATCCCGCACTGGACATAGTGTCCGAGATGGTCCCCGCTACATGACCGCCTAGTACGGTTGCCTCGCCGAGAGGGGACAGATGTTTAGGCATTACGAGAGCCCCACCCAGTCTGTGAAGGCTTAGCATATCACCCATCAAGTTATCAAAGTAAGAGGCGGACTTACATAATGAAGAGTTGCAGGGATGTAAAAGTTCAGCACTACTGCATATGTCAAGTCCTTAACACGCTGTGCCCACAAATGTCTCAACCACCACCGATGCTGTAAACCGTACGATATATAGCCGAAGAGCGGGAAAATTAACCAAGTCCAGAAGACAAGGGATCCCCTGCAAAGGTATTAGACCTATAGCTTGCTGAGCAGGAAATGGCGTCGCTTACTTTGACGGAGAATTAGGTCCAAAGCCGCTGGGGATAGGCTCCGACAGGTAAACTCTCAATGCCAATGAAACCTTCCAGACAAATAAAAGAGGGCCTAGGACAGAGTTGATTGTGGTATAGGTGAGATATGGAAACCTAAAGAGCATCAGTGAAGGGCTCCTTTGATCAGACACTGCAGCACTTGTGCGTACTTCCAGAGTCGTGGTGAGGTAAAGAGGCGCTTAATGTGACAGCGCTTTGCGCTCCTCAACCAGCGTAACACTTGGTAGATATGTCGTCTATCAGACATTGCGGTAGTGGAAAATAAGGCTTCTGGTGCGGTCTGGATGTACGTGTCCCACCCATGGTTGAAAATCCAACGAGTAATAAATTGGTCGCCCCCAGGATGCAAAAGAACGCGCCCAAATAACCAGTACTCGTGTGTGAAAGCATGAAGGAAGCATTTATCTTTCAAGATTTTCGCGCGATATGCCACGGTGCGTCCAGAAAGGATACTTACACTGCCATCCAAATAAGTAGACGCTGATACCCAATTGTTAAATATATCAAGGCGCCGAGCCTCGAAAGCCTCCCACATAGTGATGGTTTTAGGTGCTCTGTTTTCTAGTCCATACGCTTGTTCGAGTGCTCCGACTCCACCGACGTTGGGTTTCTGGTCGAGTACTGCTAGAAGATATTTCAGGAGGGCCAGAGGCCAAAAGATATCATCGTCCGCTAGCACAATTACTTCCCCTTGGGCTTGCTCTATAGCATGGGCCATTTGAGCTCGCTTGTTTGGGCGAGGTATGTGTAGTATTCGAAAAGGAATACCTCTACGATCTTTCTCTGGCAGATAATCCTCTAATAGAGAGACTAAATTACCAACTAAGGCTGCAGTGGTTACGACGATGATCTCCCTGGGGCCATTAACGAGCATGGTGCGGAACGTAGTGATCAACTGGTCAGATATATCAATAGTGGGAATAATCACACTGGCATGCCCTGGGTGCAGCTTGGGCTTCTCAGGCAGTGGAACCGGTTTTAATTGGTAACTACCATAGAGTCGAATGATGGTAGCGACTAGCCTTAGAGCCCTGTGCCTATTAGCTACTTTCTGGCGACTTGTGAGTATATGTTCGTCATATATGAGAAGAATTAGAGTATCTTCGGGAGACATTGTAGGTTCTGGCGATTGTATAGGTGGCTTGTTGAGAAAATATCGGACTTGACCATGTCCTCTCTAGGGATGTATATGTATGTAACCAGCGGGGAAACCTCGCTATTAAGCGGTGAACGATTGCAACACGCTTACATAGCGCAGTACGTCACCCTGCCTAATAGATAGGGTCATATCGATTATCCGACCGGGGCTGCTGCAGTTTGGCATTGAGTGCATCCTTTACCGGATCCTCCTCTACTATCCGGCGAAATAGCCCATTCTGACTTTCTACCAGCCTTGCAGGAGTGTCATACTCGATCACTCGCCCTTTGTCGAGCACCATTACGCGATCCATATCGACAATTGTTTGCAGGCGATGGGCAATCATCAAAATGGTTGGACGGTGAGGTCGAAAAGCCGATTGGAGGATCTCTCCGATCCCTTTCTCGGTATCCTTGTCGACAAACAACGTTGGTTTATTAAGGACCAGAATCCTCGGCCGTATGACAACAGCCCGGGCGAGGCTCACCAGCTGTTGTTCTCCCTGGGATAGATTTGCCCTACTAGCTAATATGGGGAAGTCCAACGGACCAGGGTGGTCTTGGCGAGGACTACTTTCTTGTTTTACCGGCCAACGAACTCTGGCTAGAGCGCTTAAGAGTTCTTCGTTTTCATATTTCCCTTCGGGGTCCAAATTTTCCCGTAGGGAGCCAGAGAACAAGAGCGGGGTCTGCGGGAGGAAGACGACTCGCCGTCGAAGCTCTGCTGTATGGATCTTGGCAATATCAACACCATCGATTATAATCGTCCCTATATGGGGGTTGAGGGACCGTGCAAGGCAGAGTACTAGGGAAGATTTGCCGGATCTCGTGCGCCTAACGATGCCTACGGTAGTTCCAGTATCTACCTGAAAAGTTACGTCCTCTAGAACAGTGGGCGATTTGGGCCTATATCGAGCCGTGACCCGGGAGAACTTTATATAACCCTGCGTCGGCCATGTTAGAGGGATGCCTTCTTGACGTCTAGGCAAAGGATGCGCTCTAAGAATATCAGTAGCATACTTAGCTAGCCGAGCTGGGGCTTCTATTTCAAGGATTAGCTGGCTTGATGTTTGTACTATAGCCATCCAGTGACTAGCTAACCTCATGGTGAACCTAACAACAAAACTTACGCTAGAGGCGTTATGGTTTTTATATATCATAAAGATGGTGGTGGCGATCGTGATGAAGACTATTACCATGCCGACCTGGAAGCTGACCAATCTCTCAAGGTGACGTAAATGCATGGACACGCGGGAACGGTCATCTATTTTCTGAAAATGCTCCTGGGTAAACATATCCGCCATTTTGAACGCCCTAATCGTTTTCCGTCCTGCTATTGTAGAAACTCGATACTGGGTAATGGATGCAGTCGTTGTCCCGTCCAAACGTTTTACTCTCCTTGCCGTTTGTTGAGGTACCGCTAAATATTGGAGACAGGACCCTAAGGCACTCAAAAAAGACATTATTGGGCTCGCGGGCAAAATCGCAACAAGAACAGTTGTAATTCCCTTTATTGAGTCTAAACCTTGGAGCAGACACGGACCTGCCCTAGCGTAGGCAGCTGCAGAGTCGTCGGTAAGACGGCTTAAGATATCTCCCAGTGGAGTGCTATTAAGCCACCGTCGATTTGCATAGGCCACAGAATGTAGGGATTGGCTGAGAATGTTGTGTGTCCCTCGGAGGCTGGTTTTAAGAACTGTATAATATTGTACTGCGTTGACCGTCACCGCCACTATCGAAACCGCGAGATTATTCCCTAGGATATATGCGATACCGAATTCAGGATGCTGGGTCTAATGCCTAACCTAGTTCTCCTAGCAACTTTGTTAGCTTTGGCAAAAACTACCTGCTGGGCTACTTGCTTGTGCCAGAATAAGAGCTCTATGCGTGACCGTTAAGGCCACAGTACAACCCCAGAGAAACGGCGTGCCACAAGAACGGAGAAACTTTCTGAGCACTATCCAGCCTCGACCACCCTCCTGTTTCTATGTATCATGATCCCGTTTGGTGATTATTCCTGTGTCCCCCCGGGTCACTAGGGCCCTATATCTGTCTGCAGGGGTACCCTTAGGGGTTCGGATATATGTGTCGAGATGATCAAGGACAGGCCCTGCTTGATATCCTCCATTTCTATCCAAGAAGATGGCATTTTCGGCTCGATGAAGGTATACATCAACACGGCACGTTGCCAAAATTCTTATTTGTTGATTGAGTAAGGGCCCAGTTAACGCATACTGGCAAATATGATTGGCCGTGTGTATGTCAACGGCGCTTAGTATGTCATCAAGAACAAGTGTCTGTGCCCTTGAGTACAGAGCGCGTGCGAGAGCAACCCGCGATACCTGGCCCCCGCTTAGGCATGCCCTATTTATGTTTATCAGGGTGAGATCTCCTTTATCCAGGACCTCGAGATCTGGTTTCAAGGCACAAGCAAAAAGTACATGCTCGTATCGCTGCTGCTCAAATGGACATCCGAATATTATATTATCCCGAATCGTTCCTTTCGTAACCCAAAAAGGCTGCGAGACATATGCCATAGTTCCCTCGATAATCTAGGGCCTCTCCACAGAAACATACTTATTTGAGTCTGATGTTAAGAGACAAGGACCTTTGATGACCCTATCGAGTAATTTGGCCTCTCCGATGATTCCATTGAGTAGTAAGCTTTTTCCTGAACCCGTAGGTCCTGATATAATTGTTAATTGATTCAGCGGGACCTTCAGGCTTAGGTCTCTCAATTTGAACGATGAATGATCAGAGGTTACAGTTAGCTAGGCAATAGTGGCGCCTTTGAGTTCTATCTATAGTGATGGAATGACGTATAGTGGCCGTTCTGGCTGCTGCAAATAGTCCCCAATACATCGGGCACTCCTTCTGGCCTCGGAAATTGCCGACAATAGCTCAGGTATTTGTGAGCATGAAGTCCTCATCCAAGTCAACAAGTTAGTAACAGTAAAAGTTGCCGACGCAGTGCGGGTGATATTACCCATAGCATTCGCAGCCAATACAACGGTGGATAAGAGAATTACCTGCGTAAGGCAGACAGTATTATACACAACTTTCTACTAAGCATCAGCGGTGCAACTCTGCAGCTCCACGTCGCGTGAACGGTTTAATTTTCCCTTCTATATCTTCTGCAGAGCGAGAAGCTGCACTTCTTTAAGTGTACTGACTATCTCCGTTGTCTGAGCTACTCGCACTCTGTATGATTTGCGCAAAATAGCCTGGGCCTCAGAGCGTCTTTGTGCAGCATATCTCTGTAGTGGAAAAGTCGGAGTGATTGCCACTACCCTAACCAGCATTAGCTACTATCCGATCCTTTGAAATAAGACCAAGCCAACTAGAGCGACTTAAAGTACAATATCGCAGACCTGACACATCTGTGCCACTCCTTTAGCAACACGCATGGCTTCCACCGTTAGCAGAGCCACTCTACCGTTTTCTAGGCTGCGCGAACGTGCCTTCCTGTTCCCTTGGTCCCGACAACGCTGGGCTAATGTGTAGGTGTCGGGAAGACGCAATAATTTCTGAAAGGCCACTGTACTAAGCTGCGTATTAACGCGAGAAACGACGAGGGTCTCAGTCTACCGACGCTAGGTGGTGACAATCTTAGAAGTAATAAGAGCAAAACCGAAATATACCACACAATACCAGACTTCAACTCAAAATTCTCGGTCTGGATTACTTGAAAGGACTTCTAGGAACTAAAGAAGACGAATAAAATAATACTGAGGTAAAAAGTTGCTCAGAGACGCAGCGAGCGTAATAGCAGTAAGCCCAGTGAGTGGCCACTTCTGGGCATGCAGAACCATTCGCCACAATGATTTTGCTGGTGTTAGCAATTGGGCCGCTTGGAACAAATGGACTAACGTACTTGCCTAAGTCCCGGGATCAAGCCTTGGGAGATCCTTGATTCTCAAGTCCCGATGCTGTTAATAGGTTTGTGAGAGGAGTTCAGTCGCCCAGGTGAAGCTTAAGCGGCCTATAACTGACGCGGTAAATCTTTTGCCCTCGTCCAACTTGGTGAAATAGGGTAGTAGGTCGTCCCACTTTGCTGATGCCACTGAAACAGCCAATATTCCCACCAGAGTAGCTTGTGTCCATATCGAATACTCTTTTGTTTCCCCAAACAAGAGGCTCAAGACATACCTATTTAGGATCAGCCCGCAGGACACTACTCCTGGAAGCCATAATCGTGATCGTGGGGTCGGAGAATGCTCATACAGTAAGCAAACGCTTTGGAGGATAAAGGACTGTTTTTTAAACCTCGGTGTTTTAGCAATGAGCAGTTTAGCAGAAATCCCAGGGCGACCCAGAATACCTACCAGGATCAGAAGTTGTGCCCCTTCGCCAAAATTAAGCAGTGCGTGGAGGGGAGCCAGTAACACTGCTGCTGCCAAACCCACCACCACTAGCGCCGATTGTAGGCTTGCGTATTGGCTCGAAGGGCTCATCGGCTTTTCTATTGGTTTCTTGGTGAATAGCCACATCGCAACAGACCAGATTGCCGGAATGGTCAAGACCCCGAACGCTGAGGTCAATATTATGGCAGTTGGCCCCAGCCCAAACATAATGATTCTTAGGGGCATTCGGGTTGACGGGTTGAGATTGTCTCAGTGACTGAGTTGAATCTACTGTAGGTGGGATTAGGGGGACATTCGCAGGACCCATAGACGTAAGTAGAAGTGGTAATAGGAGAGGAGCGGTTCATACCAAAGCAAGGGAGATATATCCCAATTAAGAAATATGGTAACATCCGTAGTAACTGACCAATAGGGTTCGAGCCACCCTAAAATTGATTTTCTCGGCGTAAGAGAATTTATCAGGGCGAGATGTTGATATACAAGCCAGTCTTAAATATAACCAATAGAGCCAGTTAATTGATTGGTGTGGAAACTGATTGAACGAACCCCGGGGTCTCTATAGTCGAACTCGAGCGTGTTATGGTATATTGTGGGGGAGAATAGGTGAACGATGAATAAGCCTATCCCGAGGGGTCCTGTGGCCAAATGTCTAGTAAGGAATCACAGTAACGGGACCACCACAAAACAGCACATCGTCATATTCTAATTTTTATTAGTTAATAGAGCTAATTACGACGAACACCACTAGTAATATTCTAGTGGGCAAGATACTACATCAACACAACCCCTCAAGAACATGCTAGCTGCTTTGAAGTATAGCTATTTAATAGAGCCTTTTACGCTGAATACAATCATATAATTTTCATTTTATAAAGTTACAGTACTGGCGAGCTATAATCGTTTAAAAAAAAGAGTATCTCGGTTTCTGAATTAGGTTTAGCGCCCGCGTTGCAGAAATTTATTTTAGTTAATATATCTAGAAGTGGAACTAACTATATTAGGAATATTATAAAATAATAGAGGTAGGTAAGCCAGAATTTCAGAACGCTAAAGGATTTCTTATTATTTTATTAGTAAAAAGATATAATTCTACTATTAACATAAACTTTATCGGTCGGGTTCATATATAATATTCTATTGATATAGAACTACTATATATAAATCGCACCCGCAATTTGAGTGGTCATAATAGAAGCTCTACTGGCAAGTAGTCCTGCAATAGTGGCAACGTTAACACGTTGTCTTAACGGTAAAGGGAGAAGATAGTGTACAGATCTTCCGGCCATTCTATATACTGAGAAGCAATTGTTCTATAAGTATTTTAGTGCATAAAGTTATGCCTACAGTTATAACAAAATTCTGGAGTATATCCGCACTTTATAACGACAAAATTTAATCCCGTATTTACATTTGCTGTTCCAAGTAACTTAATTACTTGGAATTATCTATGCTGAATTGGATTTGCGGTATGAAGGGTAGTCTGGTCGGAAACATACCCGCACCCCAGAATTACCACCACAACCCAGTGGGGCACCGGACCATCTTCGGTCGAACTTCTTGATTCACGTGATCTATCTGACGCGGGGCGGGTGGATCACAGGTTACCCCGCATACTGACTCTCTTGATACACACGGGCTTCGCAACGCAGCACTCTAGTCCCTTGAGATCCGGATTTGTACGATCTGCTGGATTCACCTCATTGATACTTTCAACAAATCGGTGCCCAATATTCGCTGATTTGGGCGCCTACTCGAAGAGGATGACTGCAGGATCGGTCTAGAAAGCCTCTTGTAAAGATGCCCTCATCTGCTTTGGCCTGTCACTCGTGTCGCAGGTGAGTGTCGCTCCAATCTATTAATGCTCGGGCGGAAAAGTGTTCATGGCGCCTGTCTGTGACTAGGAGGAAGGTCAAGTGGTGCGTAGCGGCCGGAATGAATCTATTCTGTGATATCTGTGAATAACATATCTTCAGCGACCGAATATTTCCGCAATGTAGGGTCTGTGATCAAACGGGCCAGATATGCAATTATCCTCTATGCCCGGCGAGGCCGGGCCCTAAAATCGGTAGGAGATGCTTACAGCCGTTCTAAGTTCAGCGACAGGCGGAAGTAAGATTGACGATATTTAGGGTCTCTACAAAAGAAGCGAAAGCCCTAATATGTAAATACAAGATCACAGACCAGATAGCATTACCACCCTTCTAACAAAAGGCATGCTGCTTCTTCCAATCTGCAACTGAGTATCTCCGATACATTGGGCGATATGGTAGAGAAAGATGGGCCGGCTGCAGGAGACGTGGCCCACACCATCATGCCCGGGAATGAGATGCGGGAAGGAGAGCGACAACGTAATACGCAACGTGATATGCTTGATCTGCCTTTCGTACTCCATCCATCTCACCAAGTCGCAACTTCTGATCAGACTCAGAAGCAAAGCCCGAGCTCTTCAGATGGCCAGGTCGATGTTTCACGTCAGGCATGCAGAGTGCTAGGTATTTCACAGGATACCATGGACCAAATGTAATGTTGTTAGCTGCCATCTAGTTGACATGGAGTTTTGGTAGACTGATTGTATTAACAGGATCCAACTCTTCTTTAATAATATGGTCGCTATTAATATTTTTCACCAGCCTTTATTTGCGGAAAAGCTTTCTATTATCAGATCTTGCTCTGAATTGACCGCCCTACTTGCCTCTATAGCCGGTTATAGCTCACGGTTCGCTGCGCGCATAATCAATGGCCTGGGCAGCGATCTGGTCCAGCCAGCAGCAACTCATGTCCGCCAGCCTGCATATTTTCTTAACCTCGCCTTCACATACATCAATAAATCACTTATGGATTATGACGATGAGATACCGCCGCTTTGTATTATTTAAGCTCTTATTGTGGCAACGCATTGCTAGTTGACCTAGGGCGTTCGCGGCAAAGCGTTAAGGTCTCTAGAACTGTGTGTGAGCTTGATGTATAAATCGAATTTGCATTATATTGATTCTAGGAAGACTTCGAGAGTAAAGGATGTTATCTAGTTATAAGAAGACGAGGAAAGACGTCGCGCGTTCTGGGCTATTTAGGAAATGGATGTTTTTGCTAGCACTATCCGTCGGACACCGACAGCCATTAACTGGAACTATATGGAAGTATTGCTTCCAGTTGACAACGCCCACTGGTTCTCTAGATAGCTTACCGCCAGTTGCTTTATGGAAACAGATCTAAATTAACGGTGAAAGGCCCTACAGGAGAGCGGTAGTCTCTCCCCTAAAGCGTGGTACCTTGTCATAAACTCCCTCATAAAGAAAGCACAAATTGTTCGTGACATGCAACCCGTATCTACGATAGATAATAATGATTACGCCCGTCATCGTCATCGAAAGCCAAACTAGTATTCTCCGAGATCCATATCTCCTATAGAAGGTTGTTCGGAATTAGAGATGTTTGCAAATGCAGTATGCTGCTTCAGTCTGGCCTTATCCAGTCATTTTCAATATCGCGATTAATATTTAGCCTTCGGGGTGCCGACTCAAGGATAAATAGAATCTTAGCGCTAGCAGCATTATTCTGTCTATAATATCTACATAATGACTCAGCTCGCGTATTTGATGATCTACAGAAACGATGCATTCATTCTTCAAAGTTACCAGCCTGGAACGAGCAGCGGTCAGCTTGCCGGAAATAAGGCCGACCGGACGACTTTATGTTCGTCCGACGCAGAGAATAGAGCACGTCGACAATATTATGAGGCAGCTGATCGCATCTTGAGGATCGTTAATCAAAGCTGCGTGGAGCACGTTCAGTATATCAATCCCTTCCTGTCAAGTATTATATGGCTTGCTGCAGCTGTGCAACTGGTTCGCAAATATTTCACCCGAGCACATTCCAGCTAGAGCCTAATAATATCGCGCTTCGACGTTCTCTACTTAACTTATAAGCGATGCATAGAATTTTAGAAGATCCAGAACGCTCTTCAGAGAAACCTAGAGTTAATTAAGGAATAATTGGAAATCAGGCACAAAAAAAGGGAGAACCGAGTTTATTTATCCTCTTAAGAAGCCTCGAGACGAGCATCGAAAAATACTAGATTGATTAACCAGATTTGCTCGAATCGAGAGAGTCTTTACATCGAGCGCGACGCGATAGCAATACAGAGACTCAGACAATCCACTTAATACCTACTAGAAATACCCAATGTCCTACTCAGTACTTCCGCTTATATTAATCCCGAGCTAGAAATTACCTCTCGAAGCGGTGCTCCACCATATCCAGGTCCTGATACCATAGAAATATTTGATACTATGGCGTCCTTATATCCCAATGGGAACCAGAGCTTAGAGGCCTCTTTGGGCACCACGGACTCTAATATCGTGGACCCAATGTATTAGCTCGATTAGGCCTTTGACTGGCCTACCTTTGATTTTCCAGGTGGATTACATAGCTTATTTGCTGGGAGAAATCTATATTGATAGACTCTTTCTCTGGACTAATTTTACCCTAACTTCCTTATTGTCTTTACTCTGTTTACCTTATGGGGTATTAAGTAGCGCCAGTCAACGCTTATAGGTCTTCTTTACTCTCCGCTGTATTCCTGAGGCCAGGTCGTGTATCACCGGACGTCCGGGTGTTATAGAGAATGGAAATTAGCCACTGTGGCAGTTCAGAGGGTTGAAACAAAAGATAGGAAACCAGGCCTAGCCCGACACCCTTCAACCTTTATTTCCGAAGTGTTTTAGAGTGTCTTTTGGAATATTGCAGACAGTTTCTTTCAATTTACCTGTGGAACTATCAGTCATGAGACACTGCAGTGTTGTCGATGTTTAGCACGTTTGAGGCCTCATTGTATATCCAAAACCCTGATGTTGCGAACCTGAGGCGCACGAGTATATCTAGTGATACGATATACAATGCACGGTATACTAGCTTGTAGTCTAGGAGAGGAAATGAAGGTAGCCAGATGCTCTGATATAAAACTGATCCTTCAAATGTACAGTCTTTTATAATCTAGCAAAATAGGCAACCTGCTTTAAGAGGTCCCTCCGCATCCAGTTGATAACGGACTAAGTCCCGTCCCAGGAGGGTCAGGTTCGAATTCCGAGGCGAGAGAAGGTGAAATAAATTTCAAGCTCTTTATATTCTATATCTTTCGACTAGGAAGAGGGAATAGATCTTTCCTACTATATACTGAGCCTGATACTATGCTATACTGTGTATGCACTCACTCTTACCTCTCTAATTATGCCGAGAATAGGACACGAGTATGAAAGCCCTAGTTACTGTAGAAAGAAAGGGGGTAGATCTGGGCCTGATAATAAGTTATAGTAGCCGAATTATACCGTATTATGCTCCGAGTCTTACCCCAAACATGTAAATTGTCTGGTGAGGCAAGCGATCGATTGGTCGGTAGCTAATTATTTACCAGGTCTCCATCCACGTAGTATTCGATAATAAATCGAGAAGGGTTAAACCTTTAGCGACCAGCGTGTTAAGAATATCTTCTGAAACAGGTGGTTGGATATAATGAGATATACCAATAGTCGAAGATCTGACTGCCTATAATATGGCGCCCGACTCCCCAGCAGTTCTCGTACCCCTTGCTGCGGAGCCAGTCGTATCCCAGTACCTGCGTATCAAAGTCATGCGTCTCAAATGACGAGTGGTAAACGTGGGACTTAGGTCCTTCAAATAAGAAAAAGCAATGGTGATCAACGAACTCACGGCCCCGGTCTAGGTGTAGAAAGGCAGTTATGTCTCGTTCGGTCGAATCGTGAACTAACTATATCATAGTGCAAAGGGCTCTGGATCAGTATATATAGAGCGTCGTAAATGTTGAATCTATTGAAGAGGAACTCACATCGCTCGGCTTGAAATTGAAATGCGTAGTATAGAACTCCAACGATCTGGTAAAATCGGTGACACACATTCTAAAATGACCTAGTTTGTGAACTGGGGCAGGTCCTTTTGGGTTCGCGACCCGTTAGTAAAAGCTTCTTTAAGTTTTGGATAGCGCCGCTTACCTTTGGCGAATCGTTGGGTTCGATTTCCTGCCCGGTGTTTGTCCGTTGGCTTGAAAAAAGTCTGGATATCTTTATATAACGAGTTGCAATACTCATAACTTATAAAATTAAACGGTAGCTGCGGAAGCACTTTTTCACTTAAATTTGGCTTTTGTCTATGAATCAGGTGAAATAGGAACTCGTCAATGGGGTTATAAAAGGTGACGCAGCGCCTATCACCCGGTGCATCGCCCAAGTCGTAGATCCACGTTGCCCTGGGTAGCTTTGTCGCAGCAACAAGATCCGATTTGGATTCCACGACGAAGGTGGCCCTTCTAAACGCATCCTCTTCGCCTTGTCGCGCACAATATATAAATGGCTCCGAGCTAGTGCCACGATAATAGATATCCTTACCCACACGCTTAACTTTCTGAAATCCAAAGTCTAGCATAAATTGATGGGCCGCATCAATTTCTCTATGAGTATAGAAGACGTGCGTAATACGAACTAGGTTGATTCGCGGTCCGTTGTTTGAGGCTGTCATTTAGTACTATCGATCGAAGTATAGGACACTTCCGAACAGGTAAAGTTGCTAATAGAAGGTGCATGGAGATATATCTATATCCCTCTTGATCGTGGGGTTGATGCGATTGTACCTTGACCGAAGCGGCTCTTGGCTCGTCCGAATATGGCCCGACTTGTACGGACTATCTTCGGTCCATTGGCCAGAGTGACATTGGAACTAGCAACCGGGAAATTGTGATACGCAAGAATATACTGATGTGTAGGAGAGCATTGCCTCACCGTGCTATTGGCTTTGGAATGATTTCCTCTAGATAAAGACTACAAATGAGCCGCAAATTAGGTCACTCTTGTTGTATTTTAGTTGGTCGCAATTGCGGCTCTCGATGAGACTGCCTGGCGTATGTGGCTAAAAAGCAAGATTCTATCGTAATACTCAAATCTATATCCCTTTATTCTTTCCATAATTGGGATGTGCTGCAACATATATCCTGAATAAGGAGTAGCTGATAATCTAATCTGAAGGTAAGGGTAGCTGGTCGGGATTATTTGTAGTACCTCAGAATCCTAAAAATGTCGACAAATCAATTAAGACCTATCATAGATGGTCAACATCGTAAAGATTACGTTTTTACCATTATCAAGTTATTAGGATCGATGCTAATCGTAATTAACCTATTAGCTGAACTTTCTAATTCAACCGAAATTCGCGCGAAGTTCCGTCGAGGATACTCTACATCGCACGCGCACAATTCTTTGTTAACCCCGCTTGGTTTATGCAGGGCATTGCTGCTATCTGAAATGGCCCGAATTTGTTCTAGTCCTCCAAGGAGTCACCGCAGTGGATCCTTCGGCATCGATTTAGTCCTTCTACGCCCTAACTTGTCAAAGTAAATCCCGCTCCCCAAGAAATAAAGGACCAGTGCACCCAGCCTCAAGGAAGATGTCCCACCTGAAGCATTCACGAAATGGCCCCTACTTGGACAAACCTTGTGCGATTTATCAGCGAAGAAGATGGCCAAGTTCACCTTGGCGAGGTCGATCCAACCTGGTACCCTGATGTTGGTATAGCAGTGCTGAAAGGGGAGAGGATCGCAGTCAAGTTGGTCAAAGGGTCAATCTTCGATGGCACCGTAACCAACACCGTTCTGCACATTGCCAGAGTATGTACTCTGTCTTCCGAGGCTTAATTCAAAACTCAAACTAACGGTTTCGTTTAAACCAGCTTCTGGCTCCT
Source organism: Aspergillus ambiguus (assembly GCF_047715705.1). NCBI lineage: Eukaryota > Fungi > Ascomycota > Eurotiomycetes > Eurotiales > Aspergillaceae > Aspergillus > Aspergillus ambiguus. The sequence goes on along the minus strand of NW_027395553.1, from coordinate 16,776 downwards.
ATTGGAATGGAAGAAGTGCCTGTCATTCGATGTATGGGCCTCAACTATCGCGACCATGCCAAAGAGGCGAACATGCCGATACCGGATATACCAGTCCTCTTTATTAAACCACGCACGGCTCTCAACGGGCCCTTCCCTGCAAAGATAAATGTACTAAAGATTGCACAGGATGGGTCCAGCGACTATGAGGCGGAGCTGTTAATTGTCATGTCCAAGACAGGTCGCGATATACCGGAGTCAGAGGCAATGTCGTATGTCTTGGGGTATACATGTAGCAACGATGTTAGTGCCCGAACGCAGCAGTTCAAGAACAGCCAATGGTGTTTCTCGAAAGGTAAGCCACCCTACTGCTTGTTCCTTATATCTAGCGATTTCTCGTCCACACAGCACTGATTCTTGACCCCTTGGAAAGGTCTTGATGGATCTTGCCCACTTGGCCCGGTTCTTGTGTCTTTATCCGCCATTGGCGATCCGCATAGTCTCCAGATAAGAGCAATCTACAATGGCAATGTGGTGTAAGCCTCGAACACCAGGTCAGTTTACAGTCCCTTTAAATTGCTGCCGCTGTCAATTCCACGATATAGCTAAAATATATCCTTTAAGGGAAATGATTTTTGATATTGCAAAAACTATTGCGTTTCTATCTCAGGGAACCACTCTAGAAAAAGGCACGATTATAATGACCGGAACAGGCCCGGGAATTGGAGCTATGCGTACACCCAAGATTGTTTTACAAGACGGCGATAATATGAGGGTGGAGATTGAGAACATCGGGACATTGATTAACAAAGTCTACTATGAGTAGATGTAACTTATACAGTGAGATATTGTTTGATGATGTCTCAGTCAAATCGAATATCTTGTCTTTGCCGGTCACTGCAGCGATAGATGTTGGAGCCTGTTACGGTAGCTTTGACCCATGGCCAATCTTTATGACCTAGTGGTAGAATAACAATAAACGCCCTTCCAGATTCCTAGCAGAGTCATCCATCCTCAAAACTATAGTGTTGATCATCCTTTTTATTAATAAATGATAGAGTATCTTTCCCCCGTACTTTAAGCGGTCTTTTTGCCTGAAATAGTTCTACGCAGGGCCCAAAGAGCCGCGCAAGATACACGTCTGCGTTTTCAGCTACAAAGCACATCATATATAAACTAGGCCAGGGTCCGAAAGAGATATAACATTGTAGGAACTATGCGGCAAAGCCCAGTATACTTCTCATAACTGTTAGAAGCTTCCACTCACATTCTTCAGCATTCCGGAGAACCTCTGGTGCTCTCTATGCAATAAAGCGATCAGGCCGCACCAACACGGCCCCTGATTCCTCTACGCCGCGCAATGTCTCCTATTCAAAGTAAACATCCTCCCAATCTTGTCTAAATCCAATATACTGCACCGTGATCGGGACCTTTAATAAGGCGCTCATATTCCCTGCCGCCTTTTTCCACAACCCACCACCGATTCCACTTAACAGGACAAACGAGCCGTGACCGGCAATGTCGATTGTTGAAGTAGGCTCCCCGGGGATCGATTTGTTGAGCCAGGCATGAGGCAGTCGAGATCCGGGATAAGTGCTTGGCTCATGGAACAGGACGCTATTTTCGGCCGCTCGTCCCGACAGAGCGTATGGCTTGGGCTCATCAGCCGTGTAGACCCCTTGGCTCATGTAATGTTAATTCATCTCGATTCCCAAGCCATGGAATTCATGAGAGGTATGCTTGACTGCCTCATGTAGGGCCCGGCGGCGGACTACCCCTTCTGGCGTTGCGCTCTTCAGCTCATCCATAATCATTATCCGCTCCGTCACGTCTACAGGCAGCATGCCGAGTGCCCTCCAAACGAGATACTGGTCACGAAATGCTTGGTTGGCTCTTGTGATGATCGAGTAACTAACAGGCTGTCTCTCAACAGAATAGGTGGATAGCAGCGACAGCGACGCCAACCCTTTGTGGATATACGCGATCTTCCAAGCGAGATTAAAGGTATCTTGGATGCAGGTATTTGATCCAAGCCCGTTAAATGGAGGGTGGCGATGCACAGCGTCTCCGAGACAGAAACTGAATATCAGTAAGTATGGTCAGAGGCGGCATATCACGCTAATGGAATTGACGGGGCTAAAACTCACATATCGCCCTCTGAGTATTTCTCTGCGACGATCTCATTAATGTGCCATGTAGAGATACTCAGGATATCTGCTCGTGTGTCATCGCCGATAAACTCCTGAACTCGTCGCTAAAGGTCACTTTCAGAAGGCTTCACTTGAGATCGATCGCGGTTTGGATCAGGGAATAAAATAAACATCCACTTATTCCATGGCTTCACCATACGAACAATCCCCATCCAGCCAAAACCGGGATGCTCCCGATCCGGTTGCATCACCCAATGAAGATTGCCCGTCCGGCTCTTAACCAGATAGGAGAGGTCGGCTTTCACGAGGATGTTGATTGCTGCTCCTTGGCTCGGCTGGACTATCAGAGGCAGGTTAAGCTGCTTCACCACCTCGCTTCTGGCACCGTCCGCCCCAAAGAGATATCGCGTTCGAATCTGGTAGTCCTTGTGGGACAACTTGTCTTCAATATTGGCGGTGATCAAACCGGTATTAGGGTCGTTAGTGAAGGAAACCAGTGCCGAATCGAAGCGGCATTTGAAGCCCTTTGAAGCTGCATGCCGAACCAGAACCGGCTCCAAGATAGTTTGCGGCAGATCAAACGGATCACATAGACTCGATAGTTTATAGTCCCCCTATATATTCCGTCAGTTATTCTCACTCGATAAATGAAGAGAAGCTACTTGATCACTCACCTTCCGTCTAGGATCGTTTCCCCATGAGTAGATGCGTGCGTACTCCTCACCTGCTATACTATGACACCATCGTGTGTGTTGCATATGGTCTGCTCCCTTAGATCCGAGTCTTCCCAGTTCGTCATATAACCCAATATCCCGTAGACATTCTGAAGACAACAGTTCGTGTCAGCGACCACATGATGCTTGCTAAGTTGGCAGATTACTGACCCAGTGCTGCCATATTGGTTATATGAGCGCGAGGCGTATTCGCTGTTCCTGACGCGCTGCTTATCATGATGCCCTGCAGTCCTTCATAACTAAGTACAACCCTAGTGACGGGCCCATACGAATGGAGGTACATACCATGTGACCCGAGAAAGCAAGCCAATGCCGCGCCAGCAGGGCCTGCGCCGACAATAAGAAACTCAGTATCGACTGCATGGTACGAGTCGTGTGGGGATCCGTTGCCCTGCGCGTTGACTGGTATGCTGTCTATTGGCGGGGAATCTGCTCTGGCGGGCTGGGTCATGCCGGCCGAGCCGTTGTCGTTGGTATGGTAGGGCATCATGTTGCCTGAATATGTAAGCGCAACAACGTAGTATCTCAGATGAGTAGCGCGTCTTTTGAAGCAGATGTGCGCAGTTATACAACGACGAATAGAATGAACTAATCTCCGTGATGACTGTTTTCGCAGCCCGCAAAGCTTGAGAGTCAGGGAGTCGGGTATACCCGAATTGCGCCGAAGATAGTCCGACCTCCCTGATCTTCAGCCGTCGGCCAAACGTCGTGCAGATTTCGGCCATCCATGTTCTTACGATTTTCTGGGGCTAAAGGATGATGGCCAAGTGAACAGACCCCTTCGTGCCGACAACAGCCAGTCATAACTGCTCACTCGGCAATTAAGATCTCCACCTTGCACTGGAAAAGATGGGAGAGTATCTCACCTGGGAACGCCGTATTAACAATTCTTGTCGACAGCATCACGAAATCGAGTCGAACATGGCATAACCTTATATATAGTTATAGTGACTTGTAGATTTAGATTTATCATTGGGCAAACTCTATGTGTACTTATACAGTGGACATTTCCAATTGTGCTAACTGGTCAGGCCCTTTATAACTATCATGTTGCATTGGATAGGTCTCACTGTACTCAATGCGTGTGCTAAAGTTATACTTGGTTGGTTGACCCTATTTAACCAAGCCGGGTTCAATCGAAAACACCCAGGTAAGTATGGAAATTGCTAAGGAAAGATTCCGTTTCGCGAGATGAATACTGGGGCAGATTCGACGTCCTGACCCATAGCCGTAGTGATCACGGCTTTCGTAGTCCGCTGCAGCGGTGAATTCGGACGTCGGCGTCGTTTGGCCCTTGTAGTGGTCGGAATCGAAGATATCGGGGCTTCGGAACCGAGTTTCGTCGTGATGCATACCCCACGAGTTAATAATGACAGTGGCATCGTTGGGGATGAAGTATCCGTCGATCCAATCATCTTTGAGTGCCTTTTGGCTTTATATATTTCTACTTATCGACAAAGGAAGAGAGACAAGGCTTATATTTGGCAGCGGAAGGCAAGAGGCAGGACAGGCCGCCACATCTGGGCTTCTTTCACGATCGTCGCCATGTACGGCAGCTGTCCATAGTCTGACCAAACCGGAGGTTCGATCTTCGCCAATGACATTGTCAATCTCTCTTTGCGCTTTTCGGAGAACATGACCCCATTTGATCATCGCATGGATAAATGCCAGAATAGGGAGCTCGTGGTATCGGAGCCCCCTTCCATCAATACGCCATCTAAAAAAATAGAGTTGGTGACGGTCGAGGTTGAGCTTCTCCTCTTGATCTACCAGTATCCATGAGTGATACTTAGCTTCTCTTCAAATTGCGGCGCTTTTGTACATGGTCAAGCATGCTTGCATAGAGGTCGTCCATCTCTGCCCCCACGTCCTACGATCTCGAAGGCCAATTGCCAAGCAGTTTCTGCGGGATGTAGTGGAGCAGTGGATAGATATCAACCGGAGGAGTGGCGCCCGGCTCCATTAACGGAGACCAGTTATCCTATTTCACGAAAAAATGATCAGACGTGAATCCTTGCCATGCCAGATCTCACCATAATATCATACAGCCGAGTCATATGTGGGATACTCACCGAGGGTGTCCGTACCCAAATACTGCGAAAGTCGTGAATAGTTGAGGGACCGTGGTCCTTGGATAGCTTCTGTGGAGCACATGCCCAAGCTCATGATGACGCTATCATAATGCTACTTACATCAATTCTAATCATTACCGTACAGTTCATCGGGTCTTAATTCACTATAAGTTATACCCGAGGCGGTATGGTCCCTAGACAATGCATTATGTCGGTTTGCCTCTACCATTAATGGCCAGGTCGTCGACCTTGCTGTAGATGAACATGACGCTTTGGTGGCCACATTACCCATCTCTAAGAACGTTTCTGTTGCAAGATTCTCCCCAAAGACCATCTCCACGTTTGACAACATCGGTCCGATAGTCGTGTCTCTTTTCTCCACCACCCTGATTACCCCAACCTTTCCGTATGTATATAGGTTCTGGACACCAGCACTAGAACTAACTAATGCCCTAGATTCCGTTTGAGAATTGTGTAGCAGGCCGGCTAACTTGGAAATTGACTCCCAAGAGTCCGAGGAGTGCGCCCGCCAGACTCGAATGATGATATGTATTATGACAGTAAGAATGTGTAAGAGTAGGAGTCCAACAGCGAGATAGTCCGTCGGGGAGCTGGCCTTGTATGCGTAGCCGTAAATGAACATCTTAGCTTTTCGCTCAATAGGGTCTCTAAAATCTGGTGGTTCCAATGGACCACTATTGGTGAGAAGCCTTGTAGAAGAGTCAGATCATCTTTTTATAACCCAAAACACTCCAACTGGCAGGGTCATCAGTTGTAGCATCGAGAATACTTGTGATCCCATGACGTGATAGACCATCCAAAACAACGAGATTCACGATCCACTCGAGGATTACCGTGTGACTCCCCCTGGCGTAGTCTTGTTCATTCCATGCATCTGTTTGGGTAGGGAAGGAGGCATTGTCAAAAACTCTGTTTATCAGCTTCCACTACTGAAAGAGACTTTCTCGCGTGTTCAGCTCTGGTTTATTAGGAGCAGTCGGAGCCAAGATATCTAGCCAACTTTTATCCAACTTCACCTGCTGGGAGGGGAAAAGGTGAGTCGGCTTAAAAGAGTTGGTTGTATAATTAACCATCCAAGACTCGTATTCGTAAGTGCTCCTGTCCGTAATCCAGAAGGGTAATTGTCCTCTCCTGGATAAGTTAATGTGGATGGAACTCCCAGTATTGTCCGACCCTGGCCCCATCGGGCAGCAATGGAACAGCCAACGACCACTCTCGAGGTCTCATCCACCCATGGCAGTTCGACAAGAAGACCTGTACCTTCCACGCCAAATTCCCGCGGTAAATCAAACCAGTTAGACCGAGTGCAACTGGTAGAGGAATAGTTCAGCTCGGAAACATCCCATGGCCTGACATCCGACGAACACTCATTCTCGGGAATGACGGGGAAATTCACAACAGTATCGCTGCGAGAGAGGTTTTGCCCCAAAGAGCATGCTACTTTAGTGGCTGGGATATGTGCCTTATAAACGACTGAAAAGAAATCGGTGCAATAATTGAAGTTATTCAGCCTCGGGTGCATGGAATTATACTCCCATTCGATGGCTGCATCACGCCAGTCGTCCAGTAGCCGTGCTTGAACGATTGCGTCCATCATGTTATACCCGAGACTAGATGTCCCGCATGATTGTCCTCTCCGCGTTCCAATGATATGCCAATAATCGGGCAATTGGGGACCGCGGACGATGTCGCCGGTCACTATATTCCACTTGGTTTCGGTGTCGTTGATATAGCCTGGACCCTGCAGTGCCCAATAACCCCCACTAGAGCAGAAGGGATGACCCGACGTGCTCGAACTACCACAGAACAATCCTGCGGTGCTGTTATTATGGGGAAAAGCCAGGTTCCATGGCCAGAGGTTCTGTTCCGGTCCAGAATTGTAGAACGTCATCACCCCAGCCGGCATAAACTGCTCACGAGAGATAAGGAGAATAGCACACGCCGGTCCAGCAAACGAGGCAATCAGCCCTCCAAGTGCAATGATGCTCAGCAGGCGTACTCTGGTAGAAAGGGGTAATTTTGCAGATATCGAACCCGATAGTTCAGACGACCAGAAGTACTGAAGGTTATTAAATCGAAATCCGCCCGGGATCATCCCTATAGGCAGCCCGCGACCGAACAACTCGTATCATAGAACATCCAGAACCACAGTTCCCGTGCTACTCACTATAAGAAGTTCCTGGACTTTTACTGCAACCTAGAACAAAGCCATACTTACGGACACTTCTGTGACGGGTCCTGGTATCGTACATCCGAGGTATAGATGGGGAAGATTAATAGTCAGGATTATTGTCAAAGCCAACACCGGTAAGATATAGATTCTGCAACAAAGAACTGCGATATACCGTGACTTTCGCAGTACAGGTTTCGGATGTTCCCGAGTTCGTTTTCTTTGCCATAGAAGAGGGGGAATCTCAAACCCCACTGATCGGAGGAAGTAATGTCGACGGACCTTCTGATCTGGGCCAGTTTGCTGGGTCGCTATCATGGTAAAGTACTAGATAGCATTGCAGACTTTCAAATATTTGCTTTGTGACTTGGACTCCACGTGTGGGGTGCTGCGTTTTTATAGGATTCCCGAGGCTGTGTGCATAATGCTGATTTTTTTCTTTGCCCCTGTTGGCGCAGTAGCCATGAGTTGTCATAAGCGAACTAGTATGAATCCATGTAGCCTCAGCCTTGTCTGTTCATGAGCTTAGTATATCAGGCTGAACCCCAAAAGGAAAGCACTGGGGAGTCTCCTACATGTTGTCAACGTCGTCATATATTTATGTGTAGATGTATCGAATTAGAGCTTTCTAGTTCTGTAGTATTTCAAGTGAAAAGACCTCATACTCTGTATGTAAGAAGCAAATAGATGGCATGAGTCTGGAACAGACACTAAAATGTTGAAATCAGTAGAAGCCGGCTACGTAGGCAGATGGATTCAAAGAATGGTCGAGAGAGCAAACCCCCAAGGACAAATGGGTCACAATCCGTATGAGATACCCCACCAGTTGACACCATCGATGTGCCTTGACAACCCCCGAACAATTGAGAGAGCAGTGTGAATTCATATTGGTCTACAGGCATCCAAAGGAAGTGACGCGGCAATTTTGGGGAAGTAACGAGTAAAGTGTGCGGAGGGGGTTAATGAGCCGGCGAAGTTTGTATGGGAAATGACGGTGGCTTCCCGGCGACTAAAGAGTAGGATCCTGCCTTCCTGCTCAGTTGAATGTCTTGAATTTTGATGCGATTTTGGAGGCATGATCGGTGGTTGGATTCCAGTCAGATTTTCGACCGGGCCAAAAGCGTGATGTGGCCGACTCGCTACCGGGTACGTTAACTACCTTAAGTAGATAATCAAGCGAGAGTTGTGCTAGTGCAGATATCGCAATATATCCTAATATCCTCTCCAATGTCTATGAATATCCTTGTTGAGGATATAGTATCGAAGTAATATCTATTATCCTCAATTTGCGGATAAGGTATGTGACCCGATATCCAACGGAGAGTATATGCCGCAGTATATCCTAGGGAATAGGATTAATGTTTACATTGCATCTTTCCCGTCGAACGTTCTGCTGTTGCGGATATTCTTTTTAAATTAGACCTCGGTAGTTGGCGCATTATCAAAGACTGTGCACGTAGGTGCTGACTTTTCCCATAGCTTCTTATACCGCAAATACAAAACCGGCTAATACTCCTCTATCCCCCTATCCAAATGCACTTCTCGTGGAAGAGTCCCCCACCCATACCCTTCCCTTTTTATAATCCCCCATAAATCCTGAAATATCCATCGGGTAAGTTCATCAATAGCTTACATGAGGCCCACATGAACACCTTTTCCGTTTGATGATTGCGCCAGTCGCGTGAATGTTTCCTGAACGTTGGCCATGAGAGCGGGATGGAGATCGTGAAAGTGATTGAGATAGAATTGCAGTGGCGGCATATCCTGTCGTGTTATGCCACAGTTCGGAGACCAGTAATACCATCTATAGGGGAGGGTAATGATCGAAAGGACGAGAATAAGGACTACCACAAGCGGACCTAACGCCATAGATGTGGTAAAGTAGGCAGTGGTAAACCATATTTGGTGGAGGGTTTCTTGCATTTTGGTATTAGCAATACAGAAATCAACCATCACGAATTCTTAAAGTTTTGTCCCGATTGCATCCAGGATTGGTAACCTGTGTCTTATAATCTGTTCACTTATGAACGGAGGAAGGCTTAATTGCTAAGAAGAAAATAGGAGGGGTTGGACCTGCCAAGGCTCGTGTTGGAGTACGATCTGCCTTGTGTAGCAGGTCGCATGCGCATCGCAATATACAGCATAAGGTAAAAGACATCACAGAACACGATGCCCAGCTATTCCTGTAATCTGATATTTATCATGTGGGTATATAAGTGTGTACATCACTTTCAAGCTTGCGGTTGAAAATAAAGCTAATCATCTACTCGGACTCATCAGGTCAATAGGATAATCTAGGAACGTCAGCAATAGCCCTGGACAAAGATAATAATATAGTACGATCCCGTAAGATCTGCATCGGATCTATCCCACTCCTTGTCGACAAGCATGGTAGGACTCAGATATTTGTTAGGTATACATAGAAATTGTGCGAGTCCCCAATAGTCTGGTATACCTTCTTTGATAGGACTGTTGGATCCTGCTAATTACGAAAAAGCTGAGCATAGTAGGTGACTACCCGCCAAATGGTGCATAAAACAACACGCTCCTAAAACAGTTTAATTATTCCATGTAAACGGCTTAACAATCTGAGCTTAACACCATCGTGTTATTTAAGATCTGTTGTGGGGTGACACTTCCACCTCGAAATCATACTTGTACCAACGATCGCCTTCCCATTTCATTAACTTTCCAAAATGGTTGTATTCGTGGTGACTGCGCTCTGGTTTAGTCTGTTCGCTCGTGAATTTCCCATTGAACCGATAGTTAAAGCCATGATCATTGAGCAGTTTCGATCTATGGCCCACTTGAACTAGAGCAGCATCTGGATTTTCGCATAACTCCCGATAAATCTTATCCGTGGCGTTCTCGTATCCGATTAGATCGACCTCGGTCCAATCTTGAGCATGGCTTCCTTCCCAGTGGGCGTGAACATCCGTTATGTAGTGCTCAATTCGTGGGTTGGTCATCATGTATATAAGTCTCAGTGAATTTCCAGTTGAGGAGTTCATAAAAGCAGGCAGTTGCCCGCGGAGAGAAAGAGGTGCTATTAGTGTAGGAAGAAGATACCGAATATTTTTTAGCCTTAAGAAGGGGATGCTGAATTAGATATTAGGTTCCAAATTGTTGTGCTATTAGCAAATTGTTTGTCACAATATTATGCATGACATCATGTCTGTTGGTCGTGTGTCAGTCATATGATTCTTAAGATAGATCAAGCAGTGAAATTATGGGTAACCTAGTTAAATATAGACTAACTCCTTTTGTTGGTTTTCCTGTAACCAGAGAAAAGACAAAGGCTATCGGCGTCTAGATCAAGAGTCAATGAGGAAAGCGTCATGAGACATGTATGATGCCATAATGCTCCCCCGGCTCTTGGCTCTTAGTAATAATTTCCCAATGATGCCAATAGGAAAAGTTCAAAATATATTCGCTCGAATTTCAGATTGTTTAAAGATAAGAAGAGTAGGTCTCGGATACTTCGATATCGATTTTCCAGATACGCACGACGTCATGTGGTATCAACCTTCCCCTATTTGGTGCCTGACGACTGCTTAACTTCCTGTTTCTTTACTCCATCCTGTCGTCCTATAAAATATGAATATAATAGAATACAAACTCAATTAAAGAATAAAATGGATTAAATATATGTTAACCATAATAACCGCAGGTAAACTGACCATGATTATCTCGCCATTGGGAGATATTATCGCTCGCTTCATGTTTTGTTTGTTGATTACGCGCTCAATAATGACTATATTGGAATATTTAAGTAGCTAGAATACGCAGTTAGTTTAGCAATTTAGACCCTCGCATATTCTTTTAATGGCCACTACTTCGGACGCCTTGACGACGCTCTTAACGGGCGGATGTATTTGTGTCCCATCGGAGTCAGACAGGAAATCCAATCCTTCAGCAGCCATACAAAAGCTGCGAGCAAATTTCTGCTTTCTCACACCTACAGTTGCGAGGATACTTCAACCTCGGAGTTCCTCGTGTCTCCGGACGCTTGTTTTAATGGGTGAAGCAACGGCAGCAAGTGACATTACTCGATGGATTGATGAGGTGCGACTTTTCAATGAGTATGGGCCAGCAGAGTGCTCAATTATTGCATCTGTCCACCAAGTTACAACGTCAGAGAGCGACCATCGGGCCGTTGGACGAGGCACTGGATGTGTCTGCTGGGTTGTAGATCCGCAGGATCATGGCAAACTACTACCGCTTGGAGCTGTGGGAGAGTTTCTAATCGGGGGCCCGATCGTGGGCCGCGGCTACCTCAACAACCCGGAGAAGACGGCAGCGACCTTTATCGACCCGCCAGCCTGGCTGCGCGAGTTCCGCGCCGCCCACCCCGGCAACCCCGGCGGTGACCGGGTATACAAGACAAGCGACCTGGTGCAGTACGCGGTAGATGGGTTGCTACGCTTCGTCGGGCGCAAGGATACGCAGGTCAAGCTACGGGGCCAGCGGATCGAGCTGAGCGAAGTCGAGTACCACGTACGGCAGAGTTTCCCAGGAGCGCGCGATGTGGTAGCGGAATCCTCACCCAGACGGAGGCGGGGCGGGCGCCGACGCTAGTAGCCTTCGTGTGGGCGGCCGGGGAGGACGCGGGGAACGGGGCGGATCATCGTCAACCAGACGAAATTCTGCTCCCCCCTACTGATACCTTCTGTGCCGCCATCCCCGCCGCTGAGGCGGGGCTCCACGACGCTGTACCGACATATATGATGCCGGCGGTGTTCCTCCCCGTCGCGGGAATACCGCTAACAGCCACCGGAAAGACGGATCGGCGGCGGCTGCGTGAGCGAGCGGCGGCCCTCCCTCGCGCCGAACTCGAGGCGTACCACGGCGCTGCAGCCGCCAAGCGTGGGCCCGCCATGCCGGCGGAGCGGACCCTGCAGCATCTCTGGGCCCGCGTTCTGGCCTGAGGACATCGGCGCGGACGACAGCTTCTTCCGCCTGGGCGGCGACTCCATTGGGGCCATGCAGCTCGCCGGCGTCGCCCGCGAGAATGGTCTTCACCTCACTGTGGCCCATGTCTTCCAGCAGCCAAAGCTCTCTCAGTTAGCATATACCGTGCAAGCGGTATCCGACGTGGCCGCGCACATCCCACCGGTATTCTCCCTGCTAGAAGAAGGTAGCCCGCGCGACCCCCTTCTTCGTCTGGCCATGGACCGTTGCCATGTGTCTAACGACCAGATCACCAATATCTATCCTTGCACCGCCCTGCAGGAGGGCCTTTTCGCCCTCACAGCCAAGACAGCGGGTACTTATGTCGCCCACTTCTCATATCGTCTACCGTTTGATACTGATCTGGATTGCTTCCGTGCCGCATGAAATGCGGCCGCCCGCGCCAACCCCATCCTGAACACACGCATCGTCCAGTATGACTGATGGGGGAGCTTCCAGGTGGTGGTGCCGGCAGATCTTCCGTGGGCGGAATACAGTAACAAAGAAGCATGGAGTGCCGAACTAGTTCGGTCATTCGGGCTCGGTGAACCCCTGGTTCACGCGGCTGTGCTCACAAGCGACGATCTCCAGATTCCCCCTAGGTTTGTCCTCAGTATGCACCACGCGGTGTGCGATGCGTGGTCGCTGCCCCTGTTACTAGAACAAGCCACGGCGGCCCTCCAGGGCGACTGTCTGATGTCTCGACCATTCAGCCCATTTGTGGCATACCTGGCTGAGTCGAACGCTGCAGCGGAGGCATTCTGGCGGTCACAATTTAAGGATCTAGATGTTACATGCTTCCAATCGCTGCCCACGCCGGCCTACACACCGACCCCGACCAAGTCTATTACATATCCCTTGGCCCTGCCACTAGGTCCAACGGACGAGTTCACATCACCCACCAAGCTACGGCTAGCATGGGCGCTGACCCTCGCGCAGTATACCAATACTCCGGACGTGGTCTTCGGGCTGACGGTGACAGGCCGCGCGGTGCCGGTGGCCGGGATCGAACGGATGACTAGACCGACTATCGCGACCATCCCACTCCGAGTGCGACTGGACGCGGACGCCACAGTGCTACAGGCCCTACAGAGGATTCAGAGCCAATCGACTGAGATGTTGGCGCATGAGCAGTATGGGCTACAGAAGATCCGCCGTCTGAGCGACGAGGCGGCGGCCTGCCAGTTCCAGAACCTCCTTGTCATCCAGAGTCGCCGGGACAATGACACTGCAGGGATTTTTACGGAAGTCAACATCAGCGCCGGGCAAGGCGCGTTTACGACGTACGCACTTACCGTACTATGTGACTTGACCAGCAGCGCGGTGACTAGGGGTGCACTCGGTGCGGGTCGGGTACAACCCGCAGGGTCAAAAAACAATCCGCGCGGGTTGCGGATTCTTAAAATTATAATCCGCACCGCACCACAACCCGCATAGATTTACTGCGGGTAACCGCGCGGGTTAAATTATGCATAAAAATACATAAAATTCATTAATTTTACATAAAAATCTATAGATTTATAAAAATAATGAAATTTATGAATTTTTATGCAAAATTAGTGAATTTTATGTATTTTTATGCATTTTTTAACCCGCGCGGTTATCCGCAAACCGTGCGGATCCTACTATTAGAACCCGCACTCCATGCGGATAATAGATTCTCTAACCCGCACCGCACCGCTGCGGTGCGGGTAGAGAATCCGCGCGGATTTGCGGTGCGGGTTGACAACCCTAGCGGTGACCGTGCAGGCGACCTACGACCCACAGACGATCGGAGCAATAGAAGTGCAACGGATGCTACAACTACTGGGGCACATAACGCAGCAGATCAGTATGCGGCCAGAAAAGGATCAAAGATGTGGGCAAAGTGAGCCCAGAAGACCGGAGGCAGCTCCAGGGGTGGAATGGGATTGTCCCGGCGCGGGTGGACCGTTGCGTGTACGAGTTGATCGCGGAGCAGTGCCGCGCGCAGCCCGACGCGGCAGCCGTATGTGCCTGGGATGGCGACTTTACGTACGGCGAGCTGGATCGGCCTTCCTCCCCGCTGGCAGCACACTTGACCGAGTGCGGCGTAGGGCCGGAGGTATTTGTGCCGCTATGCTTCGAGAAGTCGCGATGGACAACAGTGGCGATACTAGGAGTGATAAAGGCAGGTGGCGCGTTTGTGCTGCTGGATCCATCGCACCCACGGCCGCGGCTAGAGATAATCTGCCGGATGGTAGCGGCGCCGTTAGTAGTATCGTCAGTGGCGAACCAAAGCCTGGCAGCTATGCTGGCGGCGGCGGTGGACGCGGTGGGTGACCATGAGACGGCATGGCTTAATCTAACACGACCATGGCTAGGATGCGCTGTGAGCCCAGACAGTGCCCTCTACGCTGTCTAACATTAAGTATAAAACTCTTGTTATTTATATCTCGCTGATCGGATATCACCTTAATACTACTACTTTCTAACCCCGACCGTATTGCCTTAGTAAGAGTAGTATGGTTTCAATATCTTCGAATACTAAATCTGCCGTCGCAATACTATAGTGACGAATTTTTACCGCGACTACCGCTAAGCATTATTTAACGCGTCTTTTCTTCATTCCTATTATATAAAATGCTACTTTCTCAAGAATCTCGCCTTTAGATAGCTATGGAGGCCTATAAAGATCAAAAAATCGATTTTATAGGCTGCTAAAGTCTATAGAGTGCCTAAGAAAACCCTCCATGTGCGTCTAAAGGGGAGAAAACCACGCGCAGAAACACGTGCTAATAGCTATAAACTTACTGAATTTGAAGAGAAATTGCTTCTTAAGCGACTATTAGACGCAGATATACGAGGATTTCTAATTCGACTCGAGTTCCTGCGTAGGATGGCCCAAATACTATTTTATAATCGCTTATAGGATCCTACTGCAACTCTTGGAGTTAACTGGGCTTATAAATTCGTTAAGCGCCATCCTACACTACCTACGCGATATACAAGACGAATAATCAACGTGCAAAGCCGGAAGATCCAAGAGTTATAATACCCTGGTTACAGACTGTACAAGCAGTTATTCAAGAATACGGCATACATGAAGATAATATTTGGAACTTCGACGAGACTGACTTCGCAATGGGAGTCTGCTCTACCTCTAAAGTTATTACTGCAGCTGAGCGCAGTGAGAGACCGTGCAGAATTATCCAGGGAAATCGTGAATGGGTCACAATGATCGAAACAATCAAGTCAAGAGGCGTATATCTACCGCCAGTCATTGTCCTTAAAGGGAGTTATTATACTTCTGGAGTACTTTTGGGTGCAGCAGATCGACCCATAGGCATCAATTTCTTTGTTTGAAGCCAACCTACATTCGTGGCCAGCCTCACCATCTCTTGACCATAATGGGGCTAAGGATTCCAGCCCATTCACTATGCTATGCGAGTGGCCACGATAATACTACCCAATAAGAGATTTGGCTCGCTTTTTGGAAATTCCTTTCTAGAAATAGCCTCCTACTTCTAGGACATGTTTGTTTCTAAGTGTGATGTGATAACCATAACCTGATAGTCTAGGATGCGAGGGACAAGTTGTCATTCTTTAAAGTTCTTGGGTGGCTTCCAGAACCTTTCGGGCTGCATCCAATGTTCAGGTGAAGTCCTGGCCGATTTTGGCGAGCGATTCGTAGTAGTCAGACACTCCGTTCCCCTAGAAGCCATCCACATTCCAATACCTCTGACCCGCATATGTCTTGACTAGCTCTGAATGCATCCTCCCGTATACTCCGACTATCTCAAGTTTTGGCTTTCTGATGCTAAAGTGCTGCGTACTCTATATTCATGGCCTGGGCATTGTAGTATGATAATTGGTAACACGGCAAAATATTCTAATCCCTATGTGATATGACTATCCCTCGCTTTGGGTTGAGAGACAACGTGCAGACGAAAGCACAGGACAATGTAGCAAGAGATATATTACCGCAGCGCAGGGCGAGAACTCTCTTAAGTCTAAATGGAAGAGGCTTTAACATCTTAATGTTGATAAATGGCGTCCCATTCCGATAATGTCCATAGGGTTTGCGGCATAACTGATTGTAATTACTGCAAGGCTCCCTGAGCCCTTGCAGACGATAAGGCTAGCTAGATCGGAGTTTTTCGAGATTAATTTGACCCTGATACTGATGGTACAGGTTTTAGCTCCACATCACGTAGGATGTGTTAGGCTTAGTTGGGGTGTAATAACAAATGGCCGAATGATGTTCATCCACGCTACCTTGTTGTGAATGTTAAGACATACAACCCGGTTCAAAAGTCTGTTTACACTCCACTTTCTCGGTAAAATGACCACTTTCTGAATGCGAATAACTCCATCCCACTGAGCTCTATGGACATAAAACTCGAATAGTAGTTTATTTATATTAGTATTTAGTATACCATCCACGAACAGAATAAACTGCCTGCAGTCTACGGGGCATAGACTCAATTAAACGATCAATGGTACTCTGCGGTATGGCGTTCCAAGCCTACTTAATTACATGCTTAAATATGGTCTAATCAACGCGAGATCTTCCATGCAGAAAGAGGGTTAGATAGAGCTTTGAAAGCTCACGTTTTAGGAGGTTCCAGAGATATTCAATAGGATTAAGATCAGACGAATAGGAAGGTGTCAACCGAAAAAGACCAGTAATTACTGCCAAGGCTCAACTAGCCATACAAAATCGCGGTGTGATCCAGCCT